>NC_057803.1:591092827-591174390 GCF_018294505.1 Triticum aestivum | reverse complement strand
GATCGGCTTCCCAGCCGCCGCCCCCAGGTCTGCCCTAGACGCTCTTTAAAAAAAACATGATTGGGAAAATTTCGGCAAACACGGCATACATTAGGCGATATTTAGGTGGTTCACAGTTTTTTTACATATAGAAACATAATAATAAGTCTACTAAAAAGAAGAAGAAGAACGGCCACGCCAACAGGCCGAAGAACTCGCTGAACGCGTCGAAGTCGCCGCCGCCATCATCGTCCTTCTCCTCCTTCACGCGGCCATCCCTACTGGACCCCTGCCTGGGGTCCCCATGGTGGACTGGTTTGGCCGGCGGCAGCACCTCATTGTCGCTGTCATCGAGAACGACGACGCCTCCCTCATCGCGGCCACGACACCGAGCGGCGATCTCCTCCAGGACGCGACGCTGGCGCTCCATCTCCGTCCGCGCCCAGTCCTCCCGCGCCCACTTCATGGCGGCCTCGTCGTCGAAGGCGGCCTCGTCGTTGAGCTTGCACTTCACGGGGCCAAGCGCCGGCTCCGTCTTCGGCCTTATGAGGCGGGAGGCTGGACCCGAGGAACCGCCGCCACCCTCGTTGATGGCGATCCGGAGGAGCGGGAGGAGGAACGGGAGGAGGAGGACCCACCCAGCATCCTCCTCGGCTTCCATGAACTGCAACTTTGGCGGGGGACTGGGGCGGCCTGGTACGTCAGCGGCAGATCATTGCCGCCCTCGAGGTACTCGAGGACGGCGTGTAGCGTGCGGCTGGGGGTGCCCCACCGGGGGCGCCCCACCGCAGGCGGCGGCCGTCGCTGTTGTTGCGCCCCCTCACTAGTGGCGTGTTATTGATGGAGGCCAGCCGCTCCGCCTTTCGGTGTTTGAAGTACGCTGCCCACGCCTCGTGGTTGCCGGCGTCGTACTTCGGAAAGGCTCGCTCCTCCTCCGATAGAGACGCCCGCACACGGACGATCTCGGCCTGGAAGTAGTGGGGGTGCTCGACGTCGGGCAGCGGGGGGACGGGGACGCCCCCGGCGCTGAGCCTCCACCGCCCCGGCGCACGCATGTCGGGAGGCGCCGGGTAGTTCGCTTCATGGAGGAGATGGGCTTCCCACTCGTGTAGAGAGCGGCAGCTGAAGCCATTGGCCGCTGCCCCTTGCCGGGGCACCTTTCGCCCATCGTCTGTCCGTGCACCGGGAGAGAGGGAAAGAGAGTTCGGCGGCGATGGCTGTGAGTGCACGGGGAGAGAGGGGGGTTGCGGGTAGGGTGCGTTCAGCGGCGAGGCAGGGGCGGCTTATATAGCGGCCGGGGGGTGGCATGTGTACGCGTGACGAGAGAGGGCGCGTTGCCTCACCGCGCCGCCCATGAGGAATCAATGGAAGGCTGACCGGCGGCAGCCTTGGCATTGATTCCCCATGGAAACCGAGGCGATGAGGATGACGAGGCGCGGGGGTCGCTGACTCGGCGGGCCCGCCGTTCTTTCGCACCAAAAAAGATTGTACGGGGCCGCCGGGCGCCCCCCAGCGCGCCGGGTTTGGCATGGGTTCGTCGGCGCTAGTTTTGGCCCTAACCGGTGAAAATTGGGCTCCTGTGGTCGCGACTGGGCCGATTTTTGGGCGTCGGCGCTAAAAAATGGCCTTGGGAGGCCTGTTGGGGTGCAGCTGGAGATGCCCTAAAGGCCACAACTCAAGCTATAACTGTGTTCGCCATCTTTGTATTTTATTTGCCTAAAGGAATTTGCAAAGAAAATAATGACATTATTGCTCAGTTTGGGTGGCGAGATGAGGAGGATAATAAAAGGATGGATTGGCTCGCATGGTGGACAATTCTCTTTCCTAAAAGTGAAGGGGGTAAGGACTTTAGAGATTTATATATTCTTTTAGCCTTGCGATGCTTGCCAAGCAATGATCGAGATTCATACCTAACCCTGATTTGTTCCACGCAAGAATTTTAAAAGCCAAGTACTTCCCTAACTATGATCTCTTACAATCTACCCTTAAGAAAGGCTCATCATTCACGTGGCCACAACATCATGTTTGATTTTTCATCCTTCAAGTGTGGATATATTTGGAGGATTGGTACAGGGGAGAGGATCCTATACAGTTCGGACTGGAAGGTTATTACCCCGAAAATGCTACATTCACGGGCTCCTACGAAGAGAATACATAAACATCCTAACTAAGTAACTATGCCCCTGATTTTTAAGGGGTGGGCCCCTCCCTTCCCTTATGTCTAATCACATCTTCGCATGTTGTTGATTTTTTATTACTTTTATTATTACCCACCCCACGAGGTTAAACAGTAGTTAGGGATCTAATCGATGCTATTATTATTGGATTGTGGCATGAAGAGCTCACGGGGATAATGAGTTTGGCTAAAAAAAGGAGAGGAGAGGAGGGGATTGCTAATTTGGGCGCGGTAATCTCTCCGGGCCTCTCAACGTGCGGGTCGATGTATATATAGAGCTAATTAAGCTCCTTCATCCTCACACCGCACCACAATCTCTCCTCCTACGTAGTGTGCAAACCAACCAACGCAAGACAAGAGAAGTAGCAATGGCAGTGCAGCAGTGTACGGTGGCGCTCTTGGTGGCTGTCGCCCTCGTGGCGGGGCCAGCCGTCTTGTATGCTGCCGAAGCTGGCTACGCCCCAGCCGGGCCACAGCCCAAGGCCACGACTGAGGAGCAGAAGCTAGCTGAGAAGGCCAACAACGCCTTCAAGGCAGCCGTGGCGGCCGCAGCCGCAGCACCTCCAATGGACAAGGGCAAGATATTCGTGAACACCTTCGTGCAGATCTTCGGCAGCTAGTCTCTTGAGGGGGTCACCGACACGTCCAGCACCAAAGCCATTTTCAACTCCAGGGTTGGCTTCACTCTGGCGTGGGCCTAACAGAAAGCCCAGGGTGCTACCCCGGAGGCCAAGTATGAATCCTTCGTGGCCATGTTCGACAAGTCGCTCTGCATCATCGTCGACATCTTGAAGGTCCACTCCGGTGAGGAAGTCAAGGGGCCGATCCCTGCCGACTAGCTCAAGGCCATCGACCAGATCGACGCTGCCTTCAGCACTGCAGCCACCACTGCCGACGCTGCCCCGATAAAGGACAGGTCCACCGTCTTCGACTCTGCCTTCAGCAAGGCCATCAAGGAGACCACTGGTGATGCATACGAGGCCTACAAGTTTGTCCCTGCCCTCGAGTCCGCCGTCAAGAAGAGCTACGCCACGTTTCTTCCCAGGAATCCCCAGGACAAGCGCACGCTCATTGAGTCATTCCTGAGCGACACCATCATCTCCATGGTTGTCCCCGCCCCCGCCACTCCCACCGCCGCCGCCGCTGCCGGTGGCTACAATGTCTGAGCTCATCACGCATATACTGTATGTAGATATGCATATGCGTACGTGTGTACGTTACTGTGGCGGTGAGCGAGTTTGATCGATAATCAAAATCAATTCTTTGTTTTTGTTTCATGCACCGGCGATCGAGATCGATGACTTCTTAGAGCATCTCTAGCCATTCTCCCCCCCCCCCCCCGGGGCTTGAAATAGCGCCGGCCGGGGGCCAACCGACGGAAAAATTAGCGTAGGGGGCTCGGGTTTCCAGCTGACCCCCAAGCTCGCCCCCCTCAGCCGCCGATTTTGGCCCACTTTTGGCGGAAATCGGCCCAATTTTGGCCCATGTTCGGTGTGGTTTGGAACAAATTGAACAAAAATTAATTTTTATCACATAGTTCATCACAGAATTCAATACAAATCAAATAGTTCAACAAATCAAACTCATAATTTGAACACAAAAAAACTCATATTTCATCACATGTCGAGCTAGGTGTTGCCCTTGAGCCTCTATAGGTGCTCCACCAAATCGTGCTGCAGTTCTTGATGCACATGTGGGTCTCGGATCTCCTGACGCATATTGAGTAAGGCAGACCAGGGTGCCGGTAGCTGGTGATCAACTTTGGCAAGAGGACCCTGCATGTAATATGGTTCAGTGTCAAACACTGGCTCTTCCTTCTCGCTCTCAATGATCATGTTATGCAAGATGACACGGCAAGTCATGACTTTCCACATTTGATCTTTCAACCAGGTCAGAGCGGGGTACCAGACAACAACAAATCGAGATTGGAGCACACCAAACGCCCGCTTGATATTCTTCCTGCAAGCCCCCTGACACTTGGCAAAGTAGGAGTTCTTGCCTCCTGGCATAGGGTTTGAAATAGCGTTCACAAATGTGGACCATCTCGGATAGATGCCATCTGCTAGGTAGTATCCCTTGTTGTAGTGGCGCCCATTGACCTTGAAGTTCACCGGAGGAGCATGACCTTCAACAAGCTTGGCAAAAACATTCGAGCACTGCAGTATGTTGATGTCATTGTGAGTTCCTGGCATACCGAAGAAGGATTGCCAAATCTAGAGGTCCTGTTTGGCCACCGCCTCAAGTACCAAACTGCAAGCTCCTTTGGAACCTCTGTACATCCCCTGCCAAGCAAATGGACAGTTTTTCCATGCCCAATGCATACAGTCGATGCTTCCAAGAATCCCAGGAAATCATCTTGTTGCATTCTATACTAGGATCCGAGCAGTGTCTTCAGCATTGGGTGATCGCAAGTATTATGGTCCAAACATTGCCACCACTATTCTGCAGAACTTGTACAAACACTCAAAGGTGGTGGACTCGGCCATGCATCCATAGTCTTCCAGTATATCACGGGGAGCTCCGTATGCAAGCATCCTCGTAGATGTCGTGCACTTCTGAAGTGAGGTGAACCCAAGTGTGCCGGTGCAATCCTTCTTGCACTTGAAGTAGCTGAAGAACTCTCGGGTGGAATTCACAATCCCGAGGAAGAGCTTTTAGCTCATCCGATAAACGGCGCCGAAATACTTACTCCCCGTGCAGTGGAGCGTCGGTGAAGTAGTCGGCGTCGAGCAAGCAATAGCCCTTCAGTCGATGCCTCTGCTTTGCCTTTTGCCGGCCCGGCGCCGAAACACCTCGCTGCGACTTTGCATTGCTCGCGAACAGGCGGCCAGAGCGGTGCTACCTCTTGAGCATGCTACCCCTTGGACCCCCCGCTGCGCCTAGGGTTGGGAACCCTAGGGAAGGGGGCGCCTCCACTTGCCTTGGGGGGCACTCCACCCCCTTGGCCGCCGCCCCCCATAGGAGATCCCATCTCCTAGGGCCGGTGCCCCCCTTGGGGACCCTATATATAGAGGGGGGATGGAGGGCAGCCGCACGCATGCCCCTAGCGCCTCCCTCTCCCACTCCAACACCTCCTCCTCCTCCGCAGAGCTTGGCGAAGCCCTGCCGGAGTACTACCTCTCCATCACCACCACACCATCGTGCAGCTGCTGGAGCCATCTTCCTCAACCTCTCCCTCCTCCTTGCTGGATCAAGGCGCGGGAGAAGTAATCCGCTCCATACGTGTGTCGAACGCGGAGGTGCCGTCCGTTCGGCGCTAGGATCTTCGGTGATTTGGATCACGACGAGTACGACTCCCTCAACCCCGTTCTCTTGAACGCTTCCGCTCGCGATCTACAAAGGTATGTAGATGCACTCTGATACGTCTCCGTCGTATCTACTTTTCCAAACACTTTTGCCCTTGTTTTGGACTCTAACTTGTATGATTTGAATGGAACTAACCCGGACTGACGCTGTTTTCAGCAGAATTGCCATGGTGTTGTTTTGTGTGCAGAAAACAAAAGTTCTCGGAATGACCTGAAACTCCACGGAATATATTAGAATAAATAATAAAAAATCCTCGCCAAAGATGAAGACCAGGGGGCCCACACCCTGTCCACGAGGGTGGGGGGCGCGCCCCTCCCCCTAGGCGCGCCCCTCACCCTGGGCGCGCCCCCTACCTCGTGGGCCCCCTGGTGGCCCTCCGACGCCAACTCCAACTCCATATATTGGCTTTCGAGGAGGAAAAAATCAGAGAGAAAGTTTCATCGTGTTTTACGATACGGAGCCGCCGCCAAGCCCTAATCTCTCTCTCGAGGGCTGATCTGGAGTCCGTTCGGGGCTCCGGAGAGGTGGATTCGTCGCCGTCGTCATCATCAACCATCCTCCATCACCAATTTCATGATGCTCACCGATGTGCGTGAGTAGCATCGTAGGCTTGCTGGACGGTGATGGGTTGGATGAGATTTATCATGTAATCGAGTTAGTTTTGTTAGGGTTTGATCCCTAGTATCCACTATGTTCTGAGATTGATGTTGCTGTGACTTTGCTATGCTTAATGCTTGTCGCTAGGGCCCGAGTGCCATGATTTCAGATCTGAACCTATTATGTTTTCATGAATATATGTGAGTTCTAGATCCTATCTTGCAAGTCTATAGTCACCTACTATGTGTTATGATCTGGCAACCCCGAAGTGACAATAATCGGGACCACTCCCGGTGATGACCATAGTTTGAGGAGTTCATGTATTCACTATGTGTTAATGCTTTGTTCCGGTTCTCTATTAAAAGGAGGCCTTAATATCCCTTAGTTTCCAATAGGACCCCGCTGCCACGGGAGGGTAGGACAAAAGATGTCATGCAAGTTCTTTTCCATAAGCATGTATGACTATTTACGGAATACATGCCTACATTATATTGATGAACTGGAGCTAGTTCTGTGTCACCCTATGTTATGACTGTTACATGATGAACCACATCCGGCATAATTATCCATCATTGATCTGGTGCCTACGAGTTTTCCATATACTGGTTTACGCTTATTTACTTTTCCGCTGCTACTGTTACAATCACTACAAAAATACCAAAAACATTACTTTTGCTGTCTTTACTTTGTTACCGTTATCACCACAATCATATTACTTTGCTACTAAACACTTTGCTGCAGATACTAAGTTTCCAGGTGTGGTTGAATTGACAACTCAGCTGTTAATACTTGAGAATATTCTTTGGCTCCCCTCGTGTCGAATCAACAAATTTGGGTTGAATACTCTACCCTCGAAAACTGTTGTGATCCCCTATACTTGTGGGTTATCAAGACCTTTTTCTGGCACCGTTGCCGGGGAACATAGCTCTATTCTTTGAGTCACTTGGGATTTATATCTGCTGGACACTATGAAGAACTTGAAAGACGCTAAGACAAAAATTTATCCCTCAACTACAAGGGGAGGTAAGGAACTGCCATATAGCTCTGCACTTGATTCACCTTCTGTTATGAGTAAGCTAGCGACGCCTAAACCTACTACTGCTATGAATTCTGATATGTCGCATGTTATTGATGATGCCACTTCTGCTATGCATGATACTTATGATGAGACTACTTCTATGCTTGATACTACTGTGCCACTTGGTGAATTTCTAGATGAGCAAATTTCTAAGTCTAGAGAAAGAGAAATTAGTGAACCTGAACACGATGATGTTAGTGATGATGAACTTATGCCTGTTATTCCTGAGGGTTATCTTTTTAATAATGAATCTTATGAAGCTATTCTTGCTTGTCCGGATAAACCTGAACGTAAGAGGTTACTAATTAAGTGGAGTAAGGAATCTTTTAGAGGTAGGATGAGACGCGACCCTGCTTTTGCTACTTCACCTATCTGTGTTCCTGATCAGGATTATTATGATATTAATGTTGATCCAGATATAATTACTTTGGTTGAATCTGATCCTTTTTATGGCTATGAATCTGAAACTGTTGTGGCACATCTTCGTAAGTTAGATGAAATAGCTGCCCTGTTTACTAATAATCTGAGATCGCGCCACTTTTATATACTCAAAATATTTCCGTTCTCATTAAAGGGTGATGCTAAGAAATGGTTTAATTCTCTTGATCCTGCCTGTGTGCAAAGTCCCCAGGATATGATTTATTACTTCTCTGCTAAATATTTCCATGCTCATAAGAAACAAGCTGCTTTGAGGGAAATATACAATTTTGTGCAAATTGAAGAAGAGAGTCTCCCACAAGCTTGGGGGAGGCTTCTCAAAGTACTTAATGCTTTGCCTGATCATCCTCTTAAGAAACCTAAAATATTTGATATCTTTTATAATGGACTAACTGATGCTTCTAGAGATTACCTGGATAGTTGTGCTGGTTCTCTTTTCAGGGAAAGAACACCGGATGACGCTGAAATTTTATTGAATAATATGTTGGCAAATGAAAATAATTGGGCACCTCCTGAGCCACCTCCCGAGCCAACTCCTGAGCCAGCTCCTGAGCCTATTCCTAAACCAACTCCGAAGAAGAGAGGTGTTCTATTTCTCAGTCCCGAAGATATGCAAGAGGCAAATAAATCTATGAAAGAAAAATGTATTAAAGCTGAAGATGTTAAGAATTTACCTCCTATTGAAGAAATACATGGTCTTAATTTACTGCCAGTTGAAGAAGTATATGTTCTCAATTACTTATTTACTGAAGAACCTCCCGATATCCCGACACAGGTAGTAAAGGTAAATTCTCTCTATAGATATGATAAAGTTGAAGTCCCACCTACTAAAATTGCTAGTCAGTGCTTGGATGAGTTTAATGACTTTATGTTTAAGCAAGATGACTTTAATGCTTATTTTGGTAGACAATTAAAGCAGAATACCTTTATGATTAAATGCTTGAGTGATTATATGGATAATATTAGAGGTGAACTTAAACTTGTTAACAAACATGCTTCTATGGTTACCACTCAAGTAGAACAAGTACTTAACGCTCAGAAAGAAATGCTTGATGAAATGAATAGTAAGAAAAATGATTATGCTGTTAGAGTGGCTACTAGAACTGGTAGAATGACTCAGGAACCTTTGTATCCTGAAGGCCACCCTAAGAGAATCGAGCAAGATTCTCAAAGAAATAATATTGATGCACCTAGTTCTTCTAAAAGGAAGAAAAAGAAAAATGATAGAACTGTGCAAACTTCTAGTGAACCTATTGCTGAACCACCTGATAATCCAAATGATATCTCTATGTCTGATGCTGAAACACAATCTGGTAATGAACATGAACCTAGTGAAAATGTTAATGATGATGTTCATGATGATGATCAACCTAGTAATGATAATGATGTAGAAGTTGAACCTGCTATTGATCTTGATAACCCACAATCAAAGAATCAACGTTATGATAAAAGAGACTTCGTTGCTAGGAAACATGGTAAAGAAAGAGAACCATGGGTTCAGAAACCCATGCCTTTTCCTCCGAAACCATCCAAGAAAAAGGATGATGAGGATTTTGAGCGCTTTGCTGAAATGATTAGACCTATCTTTTTGCGTATGCGGTTGACTCATGTACTCAAAACAAATCCTTATGCTAAGTATATGAAGGATATCATTACTAATAAAAGAAAGATACTGGAGGCTGAAATTTCCACCAACACTTTTAAGGGTGGAATACCAAAGAAACTTGGAGATCCAGGAGTACCTACTATACCATGCTCCATTAAAAGAAATTATGTTAAAACTGCTTTATGTGATCTTGGAGCCGGTGTTAGTGTTATGCCTCTCTCTTTATATCGTAGACTTTACTTGAATAAGTTGACACCTACTGAAATATCTTTGCAAATGGCTGATAAATCAACTGCTATACCTGTCAGTATTTATGAGGATGTGCCTGTTGTGGTTGCAAATGCTACTATTTTTACGGACTTTGTTATTCTTGATATTCCCGAGGATGATAGTATGTCTATTATTCTTGGAAGACCTTTCCTTAATACTGCAGGGGCTGTTATTGATTGCAACAAAGGCAATGTCACTTTTCATGTTAATGGTAATGAGCATACGGTGCACTTTCCGAGGAAACAACCTCAAGTTTATAGTATCAACTCTATTGGAAAAATTCCATCGATTATATTTGGAGGTTTTGAATTTCCTCTTCCTACTGTCAAAAAGAAATATGATATACTTATTGTTGGGGATGTCCATATCCCCGTTGAGGTAACATAGTGTTATTCGAAATTTCTCCGGTTCCATGATTATCGGAATGAGTTTGTTAATAAGACTTGATCAACCTTGTTAGTGGATTCTTTTTGATGAGCATGAGATGGATGAAACTAGAAGCACAACCTTCTGTACCCTCTTTATATTTTCTGTTCTTTAGTAGAAATAAAGTAAAATAGTATTTTTCTGTCTGTTTCCTGACTTATCCGTGCAATATAAAAATATCCCGAAAATAAAAGTCCTCAAAATGCCATGCCAATTTAGTATGATTTATTCGAGAATATTTAAGGATTTTTAGTGCAAAAATTACCGCGGGGGGAGCTGCCACCTGGTCACGAGGGTGGAGGGCGCGCCCCCCTGCCTCGTGGGCCCACGGTGGCCCTCCTCCACTTATTCCTGCACCCATCTTCTTCCTCTGTCTCGCACAAACCTGAAAAATCAACTCAAGCTCGTGTTCCAACAACTTTTGCTGTGATTTTCGATCTCCTTGCTCAAAGCACCTCTCGCAAAACTGCTTGGGGAGATTGTTCCTTGGTATGTGACTCCTCCAATGGTCCAATTAGTTTTTTTTCTAGTTCTTTATTCATTGCAAATTTGTGCTGCATAGGTGACCATGTTCTTGAGCTTGCATGTCAAATATATATGGTTCCAAGTAGTTCTAATGCTTGATATATGCTCTAGGAACTTGTATGAGTAGTTGCTATCAATCTTATTGAAGTTGGTTCACTTTATTTGAAGTTACTAAAAATTTTAGATTATTTCAGAAATAATGAAGAGACTTTTGAGGGGCTCGTCAAGCTGAAGTTCTAAGGAGAAACAAAAGGAAGAAGAACAGAAGCCCAAATTTAATCTGCCTCGTATCACGGAGGTCCGGCCGTGTGAATGGCCTTCCGATGACTTCTTGAGAAGTGCCGGGATTTATGAAGATTTCTATCTATTGATTGAGAACGCCGGCCTCACCAACTTCCTCCGTGACGAACGTCATCAGTATCTCTTACTCACAAATACTTTTGTGCAGAACTTCTACTTTTTCCCTAAGAAATCACCTCCAACAGTAGAGTTCCATTTATATGATGTTGCTAGGGAGATGACATTAGCTGCATTTTGTGAGGTTTGCAAAATACCTTTCGAGGGTTCTTTAGATGAACCACACCGTAATGAAGTGGAAGCTTATATTGACACTATCACTGTGGGAGAAACCAGGAAGGTTTCTGATGCAAGAATTACTAGTATACATTTCCCTGTTTTACGCTACTTTGCCTTATTTGCTAGTCATTGCTTGATTGGTCGCGGGAACTGTGGGAACCTTAGTATTCCTGATATTATTATTTTGCTCCATGGTTTATACCGCAATAACTCTGTTAGTATGGGTGGAATTGTTGCTAGACGGTTGAGTATGAACCGTACTAAGGGCGCCATCTTTGGAGGTATTTATGCTTCACGCCTAGCTGAACATTTTGAAATACCTATTAGGCATGAGGAGAAAGAAGAAACAGCGTTGCCCCGTGCTTATTTAGATTATAAGAGTATGGTAATGCATGATTTTCTTGTTAAGAATCACGAAGGGGCGCTTAAATATAAATTGTACTTTGATAAACATCACCCTGAGACTATTACTTTGCCTGCTCCCTCTTTGTTTAACTTGTCTGCAGGTACTTACATTGTTCCGTGGGCGGCTGTTCAAGCCTATCGGAATCCTGCACCAGCCTCGGAACAGGAGCCTCCACGAATGTCTGTTTATTCTTGGGATCCTGAGGCGGTTGTCAGCCAGTGGCAGTCAGAGTCCTCTTCATCACATTATGATCCCAACTATTCTTCATCGCAGTACGACCCCAGCTTCACCTACGGATATCAGCCAGGTTATCCCTGGCAATAGACCAACTTAGGCCAAAAGCCTAAGCTTGGGGGAGTACGTATTTCCCACCGACATTACATTCATGTTCACACACACACTCATTGCTAGATGTCGGTGCTCATACTCTTTCACTGTAATATCCATTCTAGTTTATTTTCCTTTTTCCTGCTTTCTTCTTGTGTGTTTAATAAACCTTAAGAAAAACAAAAAAAATTAGTGTTAGTCTACTTTCCATGCTTGTAGTAGAATTTTAAGAAAACCCAAAAATATTTCCCGTCCTCCTTTTGCTTGTTGGGAGCTTTCCCGTGTAAATAGTTTTTATTTTTCTTTTCCTTTCTTTGGGGGTCGAGAAGACTATATTGAAAATGCTAAGTGGCTCTTATATGCAAGATTGTTTATTTAACTTAGAGCCCATATTACTTGTCTTCTCTCTTGAGTTGAATGCTTGCAGATTCCAGCTTAGTCCAATGCACCTGCACTCTTATTATTATACACACCATTTGGTCGTGCAAGTGAAAGGCAATAATGATGATATATGATGGACTCATTGGGATGAGAAAAGCTGGTATGAACTCGACCTCTCTTGTTTTTGTAAATATGATGATTCATCGTTCCTGATTCAGCTATTATGAAGTAAACATATTTGCAATGACATTTAGAGATTATAGTTGCTTGTGCCATGCTTGATTAGCTATGAGTTATAATGGTTAACCTTGCGTGCCAACATGCTATTGAGATGATTATGATGTGGTATGATAGGATGGTATCCTCCTTTAAATGAATTGAGTGACTCGACTTGGCACATGTTCACGCATGTAGTTGAATCAAATCAACATAGCCTTCATGATATTTATGTTCATGGTGGATTATATCCTACTCATGCTTATATTCGGTGTGAATTAATTTTAATGCATGTTTAAGGCTATTGTCGCTCTCTCAGTTGGTCGCTTCCCAGTCTTTTGCTAGCCTTCACCTGTACTAAGCGGGAATACTGCTTGTGCATCCAAACTCCTTAAACCCCAAAGTTGTTCCATATGAGTCCACTATACCTTCCTATATGCGGTATCTACCTGCCGTTCCAAGTAAATTTGTATGTGCCAAACTCCAAACCTTCAAATGAAATTCTGTTTTGTATGCTCGAGCAGCTCATGTGCAACTATGGCTGCCTATATCTTCCATGCTAGGTGGGTTATTCTCAAGAGGAGTGGACTCCGCTCCTCATTCACGAGAAAGGGCCAGTAACTGGGATGCCCAGTCCCATGATCCAAAAAGATCAACGCAAATCAAAATAATTAAACAAAACTCCCCCTGGGACCCGTTGAATGTTGGAGGCACTCGTTGTTTTGAGAAAGCCATGGATTGATGCTTGTGGAGGAGGGGGAGTATAAACCTTTACCATTCTGTTTGGGAACTGCCTATAATGCATGTAGTATGGAAGATACAACCATCTCATAGTTCTTGCGTTGACAGTGAAAGTATGCCGCTCAAAATATTATTTATCTCTATTTCAAAAATCGAGCTCTGGCACCTCTACAAATCCCTTCTTCCCTCTACGAAGGGCCTATCTATTTACTTTTATGTTGAGTCATCACCCTTCTTATTAAAAAGCACCCGCTGGAGAGCACACTGTCGTTTGCATTCATTATGATTGGTTTATATTAGGCATGACTTGACTGGATCTCTTTTACCATGAATTACAATGTTTAGTCAGTCCTTGATCTTTGAAGGTGCTCTGCATTTATGCTTTGCGGTCTCAGAAAGGGCTAGCGAGATACCATTTTGTTATATCATGTTATGATTATTTTGAGAAAGTGTTGTCATCCGAGTTTTATTATTATGGCTCGCTAGCTGATTATGCTATTGATATGAGTAATTGTGAGACCTACGTGTTATTGTGAGTATGGTTAGTTCATAATAATTGCGGAAACTTGAATCTGGCTTTTCATGTTTACAACAACAAGAGCACACAGAGTTTGTAAAAGTTTTTCTTTTTCTCTTTCAGTTTGTCAACTGAATTGCTTGAGGACAAGCAAGGGTTTAAGCTTGGGGGAGTTGATACGTCTCCGTCGTATCTACTTTTCCAAACACTTTTGCCCTTGTTTTGGACTCTAACTTGTATGATTTGAATGGAACTAACCCGGACTGATGCTGTTTTCAGCAGAATTGCCATGGTGTTGTTTTATGTGAAGAAAACAAAAGTTCTCGGAATGACCTGAAACTCCATGGAATATCTTAGAATAAATAATAAAAAATCCTCGCCAAAGATGAAGACCAGGGGGCCCACACCCTGTCCACGAGGGTGGGGGCCGTGCCCCTCCCCCTTGGGCGCGCCCCCCTACCTCGTGGGCCCCCTGGTGGCCCTCCGACGCCAACTCCAACTCCATATATTGGCTTTCGAGGAGAAAAAAACCAGAGAGAAAGTTTCATCGCGTTTTACGATACGGAGCCGCCGCCAAGCCCTAATCTCTCTCGGGAGGGCTGATCTGGAGACCGTTCGGGGCTCCGGAGAGGGGGATTCATCGCCGTCGTCATCATCAACCATCCTCCATCACCAATTTCATGATGCTCACTACCGTGCGTGAGTAATTGCATCGTAGGCTTGCTGGACGGTGATGGGTTGGATGAGATTTATCATGTAATCGAGTTAGTTTTGTTAGGGTTTGATCCCTAGTATCCACTATGTTCTGAGATTGATGTTGCTATGACTTTGCTATGCTTAATGCTTGTCACTAGGGCCCGAGTGCCATGATTTCAGATCTGAACCTATTATGTTTTCATGAATATATGTGAGTTCTAGATCCTATCTTGCAAGTCTATAGTCACCTACTATGTGTTATGATCCGGCAACCCTGAAGTGACAATAATCGGGACCACTCCCGGTGATGACCATAGTTTGAGGAGTTCATGTATTCACTATGTGTTAATGCTTTGTTCCGGTTCTCTATTAAAAGGAGGCCTTAATATCCCTTAGTTTCCAATAGGACCCCGCTGCCACGGGAGGGTAGGACAAAAGATGTCATGCAAGTTCTTTTCCATAAGCACGTATGACTATTTACGGAATACATGCCTACATTATATTGATGAACTGGAGCTAGTTCTGTGTCACCCTATGTTATGACTGTTACATGATGAACCACATCCGGCATAATTATCCATCATTGATCCGGTGCCTACGAGTTTTCCATATACTGGTTTACGCTTATTTACTTTTCCATTGCTACTGTTACAATCACTACAAAAATACCAAAAACATTACTTTTGCTATCTTTACTTTGTGACCGGTATCACCACTATCATATTACTTTGCTACTAAAGACTTTGCTGCAGATACTAAGTTTCCAGGTGTGGTTGAATTGACAACTCAGCTGTTAATACTTGAGAATATTCTTTGGCTCCCCTTGTGTCGAATCAACAAATTTGGGTTGAATACTCTACCCTCGAAAACTATTGCGATCCCCTATACTTGTGGGTTATCACACTCCGATCACTCGTCGCTAGATGAACTCATAGATAGATCTTGGTGAAACCGTAGAAATTTTTTTATTTTCTGCAACGTTCCCCAACAGTGGCATCATGAGCCAGGTTTATGCGTAGTTCTCTTGGCACGAGTAGAACACAATTGGTTGTGGGCGTAGATGTTGTTAACTTTCTTGCCCATACTAGTCTTATTTTGCTTCAGCGGTATTGTGGGATGAAGCGGCCCGGACCGACCTTACACATACGCTTACGTGAGACAGGTTCCACCGACTGACATGCACTAGTTGCATAAGGTGGCTAGCGGGTGTCTGTCTCTCCCACTTTAGTTGGAGCGGATTCGATGAAAAGGGTCCTTATGAAGGGTAAATAGAAGTTGACAAATCACGTTGTGGCTTTTACGTAGGTAAGAAAACGTTCTTGCTAGAACCCTACTGCAGCCACGTAAAACTTGTAACAACAATTAGAGGACGTCTAACTTGTTTTTGCAGCAAGTGTTTTGTGATGTGATATGGCCAAAGTTGTGATGAATGATGAATGATATATATGTGATGTATGAGATCATGTTCTTGTAATAGGATTCACGACTTGCATGTCGATGAGTATGACAACCGGCAGGAGCCATAGGAATTGTCTTTATTTTTTGTATGACCTGCGTGTCATTGAGAAACGCCATGTAAATTACTTTACTTTATTGCTAAACGTGTTAGCCATAGTAGTAGAAGTAATAGTTGGCGAGCAACTTCATGGAGACACGATGATGGAGATCATGGTGTCATGTTGGTAACAAGATGATCATGGAGCCCCGAGATGGAGATCAAGGAGCTATATGATATTGGCCATATCATGTCACTATTATTTGATTGCATGTGATGTTTATCATGTTTTTGCATCTTCTTTACTTAGAACGACGGTAGTAAATAAGATGATCCCTCAAAATAATTTCAAGAAAGTGTTTCCCCTAACTGTGCACCGTTGCGACAGTTTGTTGTTTCGAAGCACCACGTGATGATCGGGTGTGATAGATTCCAACATTCACATACAACGGGTGTAAGGCAGATTTACACATGCAAACACTTAGGTTAACTTGACGAGCCTAGCATGTACAGACATGGCCTCGGAACACAAGAGACCGAAAGGTCGAACATGAGTCGTATGAAAGATACGATCAACATGGAGATGTTCGCCGATGATGACTAGTCTGTCTCACGTGATGATCGGACACGACCTAGTCGAGTCGGATCATGTTTCACTTAGATGACTAGAGGGATGTCTAATCTGAGTGGGAGTTCATTAAATAATTTGATTAGATGAACTTAATTATCAGGAACTTAGTCTAAAAATCTTTGCATAAATGTCTTGTAGATCAAATGGCCAACGCTCATGTCAACATGAACTTCAACGCGTTCCTAGAGAAAACCAAGCTGAAAGATGATGGTAGCAACTATACGGACTGGGTCCATAACCTGAGGATCATCCTCATAGCTGCCAGGAAACAATATGTCCTAGAAGCACCACTAGGTGAAGCACCCATCCCAGAGAACCAAGACGTTATGAACGCTTGGCAGCAGCGTGCTGATGATTACTCGCTCGTTCAGTGCGGCATGCTTTACAGCTTAGAACCGGGGCTCCAAAAGCGTTTTGAGCAACACGGAGCATATGAGATGTTCGAAGAGCTAAAAATGGTTTTCCAAGCTCATGCCCGGGTCGAGAGATATGAAGTCTTCGACAAGTTCTACAACAGTAAGATGGAGGAAAATAGTTATGTCAGTGAGCACATACTCAAGATGTCTGGGTTGCACAACCGCTTGTCCCAGCTGGACATTAACCTCCCAGACGAGGCGGTCATTGACAGAATCCTTCAGTCACTCCCACCTAGCTACAAGAGCTTTGTGATGAACTACAATATGCAGGGGATGGAAAAGACCATTCCTAAAGTATTTTCAATGCTGAAATCAGCGGAGGTAGAAATCAAAAAGGAACATCAAGTGTTGATGGTCAATAAAACCACCAAGTTCAAGAAAGGCAAGGGTAAGAAGAACTTCAAGAAGGACGGCAAGGATTTTGCCGCGCCCGGTAAGCCAGTTGCCGGGAAGAAGTCAAAGAATGGACCCAAGCCTGAGACTGAGTGCTTTTATTGCAAAGGGAAGGGTCACTGGAAGCGGAACTGCCCCAAATACTTAGCGGACAAGAAGGCCGGCAACACTAAAGGTATATGTGATATACATGTAATTGATGTATACCTTACCAGTGCTCGTAGTAGCTCCTGGGTATTTGATACCGGTGCCGTTGCTCATATTTGTAACTCAAAGCAGGAGCTACGGAATAAGCGGAGACTGGCGAAGGACGAGGTGACGATGCGCGTCGGGAATGGTTCCAAGGTCGATGTGATCGCCGTCGGCACGCTACCTCTACATTTACCTACGGGATTAGTTTTAAACCTCAATAATTGTTATTTAGTGCCAAGTTTGAGCATGAACATTGTATCCGGATCTCGTTTAGTACGAGATGGCTACTCATTTAAATCCGAGAATAATGGTTGTTCTATTTATATGAGAGATAATTTTTATGGTCATGCTCCGATGGTCAATGGTTTATTCTTAATGAATCTCGAACGTGATGTTACACATATTCATAGTGTGAATACCAAAAGATGTAAAGTTGATAACGATAGTCCCACATACTGGTGGCACTGCCGCCTTGGTCAGATTGGTGTAAAGCGCATGAAGAAGCTCCATGCTGATGGACTTTTATAGTCTCTCGATTATGAATCATTTGACACATGCGAACCATGCCTCATGGGCAGAATGACCAATACTCCGTTCTCCGGAACAATGGAGCGAGCAACCAGCTTATTGGAAATCATACATACTGATGTGTGCGGTCCAATGAGCGTTGAGGCTCGCGGAGGATATCGTTATGTTCTCACTCTCGCTGATGACTTGAGTAGATATGGGTATGTCTACTTGATGAAACACAAGTCTGAGACCTTTGAAAAGTTCAAGGAATTTCAGAATGAGGTAGAGAATCAACGTGACTGAAAAATAAAGTTCTTACGATCAGATCGTGGAGGAGAATATTTAAGTCACGAATTTGGCACACACTTAAGGAAATGTGGAATCGTTTCACAACTCACGCCGCCTGGAACACCTCAACGTAACGGTGTGTCCGAACGTCGTAATCGCACTCTATTGGATATGGTGCGATCTATGATGTCTCTTACTGATTTACCGCTATCATTTTGGGGATACGCTCTAGAGACAGCTACATTCACTTTAAATAGGGCACCGTCTAAATCCGTTGAGACGACACCGTATGAATTATGGTTTGGGAAGAAACCTAAGTTGTCGTTTCTAAAAGTTTGGGGATGCGATGCTTATGTCAAGAAACTTCTACCTGAAAAGCTCAAACCCAAGTCGGAAAATGCGTCTTCATAGGATACCCTAAGGAAACCATTGGGTATACCTTCTACCTTAGATCCGAAGGCAAGATCTTTGTTGCCAAGAACGGATCCTTTCTGGAAAAAGAGTTTCTCTCAAAAGGAGTAAGTGGGAGGAAAGTAGAACTCGATGAAGTACTGCCTCTTGAACCGGAAAGTAGTGCAGCTCAGGAAAATGTTCCTGTGGTGCCTACGTCCATTGGAGAGGAAATTAATGATGATGATCAAGGTACTTCGAATCAAGTTGCTACTGAACTTCGTAGGTCCACAAGGACACGTTCCACACCAGAGTGGTATGGCAACCCTGTCCTGGAAATCATGTTGTTAGACAACGGTGAACCTTCGAACTATGAAGAAGCGATGGCGGGCCCAGATTCCAACAAATGGCTTGAAGCCATGCAATCCGAGATAGGATCCATGTATGAAAACAAAGTATGGACTTTGACAGACTTGCCCGATGATCGGCGAGCGATAGAAAACAAATGGATCTTTAAGAAGAATACAGACGCGGATGGTAATGTTACCATCTATAAAGCTCGACTTGTCGCTAAGGGTTATCGGCAAGTTCAAGGGGTTGACTACGATGAGACTTTCTCTCCCCTAGCGAAGCTGAAGTCCGTCCGAATCATGTTAGCAATTGCCGCATACTATGATTATGAGATATGGCAAATGGACGTCAAAACGGCATTCCTTAACGGTTATCTTAAGGAAGAACTGTATATGATGCAGCCGGAAGGTTTTGTTGGCCCTAAGAATGCTAACAAGGTATGCAAGCTCCAGCGATCCATTTATGGGCTGGTGCAAGCATCTCGGAGTTGGAACATTCGCTTTGATGAGATGATCAAAGCGTTTGGGTTTATGCAGACTTATGGAGAAGTCTGCGTTTACAAGAAAGTGAGTGGGAGCTCTGTAGCATTTCTCATATTATATGTAGATGACATACTTTTGATGGGAAATGATATAGAACTTTTGGACAGCATTAAGGCCTACTTGAATAAGAGTTTTTCAATGAAGGACCTTGGAGAAGCTGCTTATATATTAGGCATCAAGATCTATAGAGATAGATCAAGACGCCTCATAGGTCTTTCACAAAGCACATACCTTGATAAGATATTGAAGAAGTTCAATATGGATCAGTCTAAGAAGGGGTTCTTGCCTGTGTTGCAAGGTGTGAAATTGAGCTCAGCTCAATGTCCGACCATGGCAGAAGATATAGAAGAGATGAGTGTCATCCCCTATGCCTCAGCCATAGGGTCTATTATGTATGCCATGTTGTGTACCAGACCTGATGTAAACCTTGCCGTAAGTTTGGTAGGAAGGTACCAAAGTAATCCCGGCAAGGAACACTGGACAGCGGTCAAGAATATCCTGAAGTACCTGAAAAGGACTAAGGACATGTTTCTCGTTTATGGAGGTGACGAAGAGCTCGTCGTAAAGGGTTACGTCGACGCTAGCTTCGACACAGATCTGGATGACTCTAAGTCACAAAACGGATACGTGTATATGTTGAATGGTGGAGCAGTAAGCTGGTGTAGCTGCAAGCAGAGCGTCGTGGTGGGATCTACATGTGAAGCGGAGTACATGGCAGCCTCGGAGGCAGCGCATGAAGCAATTTGGGAGAAGGAGTTCATCACCGACCTAGGAGTCATACCCAATGCGTCAGGGCCGATCAAACTCTTCTATGACAACACTGGAGCTATTGCACTTGCCAAGGAGCCCAGGTTTCACAAGAAGACCAGGCACATCAAGCGTCGCTTCAACTCCATTCGTGAAAATGTTCAAGATGGAGACATAGAAATTTGCAAAGTGCATACGGATCTGAATGTCGCAGATCCATTGACTAAACCTCTTCCGCGAGCAAAACATGATCAACACCAGAACTCTATGGGTGTTCGATTCATCACAATGTAACTAGATTATTGACTCTAGTGCAAGTGGGAGACTGTTGGAAATATGCCCTAGAGGCAATAATAAAAGGATTATTATTATATTTCCTTGTTCATGATAATTGTCTTTTATTCATGCTATAATTGTGTTATCCGGAAATCGTAATACATGTGTGAATACATAGACACCAACATGTCCCTAGTAAGCCTCTAGTTGACTAGCTCGTTGATCAACAGATAGTCATGGTTTCCTGACTATGGACATTGGATGTCATTGATAACGAGATCACATCATTAGGAGAATGATGTGATGGACAAGACCCAATCCTAAGCATAGCACAAGATCGTATAGTTCGTTTGCTAGAGCTTTTCCAATGCCAAGTATCTTTTCCTTAGACCATGAGATCGTGTAACTCCCGGATACCGTAGGAGTGCTTTGGGTGTACCAAACGTCACAACGTAACTGGGTGACTATAAAGGTATACTACGGGTATCTCCGAAACTGTCTGTTGGGTTGACACGGATCGAGACTGGGATTTGTCACTCCGTATGACGGAGAGGTATCTCTGGGCCCACTCGGTAATGCATCATCATAATGAGCTCAAGGTGACCAAGTGTTTGGTCACGGGATCATGCATTACGGTACGAGTAGAGTGACTTGCCGGTAACGAGATTGAATGAGGTATTGGGATACCGACGATCGAATCTCGGGCAAGTAACATACCGATTGACAAAGGGAATTGTATACGGGGTTGCTTGAATCCTTGACATCGTGGTTCATCCGATGAGATCATCGAGGAGCATGTGGCAGCCAACATGGGTATCCAGATCCCGCTGTTGGTTATTGGCCGGAGAGCCGTCTCGGTCATGTCTACATGTCTCCCGAACCCGTAGGGTCTACACACTTAAGGTTCGGTGACGCTAGGGTTGTAGAGATATGAGTATGCAGTAACCCGAAAGTTGTTCGGAGTCCCGGATGAGATCCCGGACGTCACGAGGAGTTCCGGAATGGTCCGGAGGTAAAAAATTATATATGGGAAATCGAGTTTCGGCCATCGGGAAAGTTTCGGGGGTCACCGGTATTGTACCGGGACCACCGAAAGGGTCCCGGGGTCCACCGGGTGGGGCCACCTATGCCGGAGGGCCCCATGGGCTGAAGTGGGAGGGGAAACAGCCCCTAGTGGGCTGGTGCGCCCCCCCCTTGCCCCCCTGCGCCTAGGGTTGGGAACCCTAGGGGAGGGGGCGCCTCCACTTGCCTTGGGGGGCACTCCACCCCCTTGGCCGCCGCCCCCCTAGGAGATCCCATCTCCTAGGGCCGGCGCCCCCCCTTGGGGACCCTATATATAGAGGGGGGAGGGAGGGCAGCCGCACGCATGCCCCTGGCGCCTCCCTCTCCCACTCCAACACCTCCTCCTCCTCCGCAGAGCTTGGCGAAGCCCTGCCGGAGTACTGCCTCTCCATCACCACCACGCTGTCGTGCTGCTGCTGGAGCCATCTTCCTCAACCTCTCCCTCCTCCTTGCTGGATCAAGGCGCGGGAGACGTCATCTGCTCCGTACGTGTGTTGAACGGAGGTGTCATCCGTTCAGCGCTAGGATCTCCGGTGATTTGGATCACGACGAGTACGACTCCCTCAACCCCGTTCTCTTGAACGCTTCCGCTCGCGATCTACAAAGGTATGTAGATGCACTCCGATCACTCGTTGCTAGATGAACTCATAGATAGATCTTGGTGAAACCGTAGAAATTTTTTTATTTTCTGCAACGTTCCCCAACACATGGAACCAATCAAATACGTGTAGGTATGACATGTGTTTTTTTAATCTCTTGTGGATGTCAATATTTTTCTACAGTTACATATATACAACTGAATCACAAAGTTAAAAAATGATTAGGTACACCATAGAATAGTCTCACATCTTGGTTTATTTATTACCCTGTTTAAATATGAACCGACATGCTTGTCAAATTTATAATTTGTTATTTGCTTGCCTCAAGGCAATCTCTCTCTCTATCTATCTATCTATCTATCTATATATCTATCTCTGTGTGTGTGTGTGTGTGGACAGAAACACTCCCATACCTGAGGTCTCAGTTAATGTAAAGTGATTTAGTTACTTTCAGATTTTGGTATTTTTTGAGAAGTGCTCCGCAAATATGAACGAAAGGAGCTTGTATTTGATGTGATAGTCTAGGAAGTTTTATTTAAGGTATCATCCATGTCAACGAAAAATAGTACTACACATGTGAATAAAAGGCACCTATGACATACAAAGTACTACAATAAAATCGGAGGGCTAGGGAAGTGTTGGACTGGAGCCTCGCCCCCATCCGGTATGCTCTGTCCAAGTACGTGCTCATGTTCACCGCATCTACATACTGGATGGAACCTTTTGCTAATTGCGAAGTATGTGCAAGTCAGTATTGAACGCTCTGTATTATTGTTCCATGCAGTAGTTTAGGTGGGAATTATATTGATGATTTCATTTTACCTTCATATCTGCTGAATTTTCTTACCAAACACAAAAGTTTTGTGTCTTGAGGTGTTGATAGAAGTGAACATAATTCATGAAACAATCCTAATACTCTGAAAATATTTTTATGGTTCGGTATTCCTATGAGGGGTGTGAGTGGAGACTGAAATGAGTGGATTAACACGTGGAGCAACTGCTGCCTATGAGGCGAGTGAGTGGAGACGGCCAGGTCTGTGCGGCGGAGGGGCTATAGAAGCTCGAACGAAAGAGTAATATTGATTTGAGAGAATGTGCTTTCAAAATTTTGTCTTGACTACAACACTGTAGTTGTTTTTTCTGGTATGTATAGTAAGCATATAGGTGTCAATTTTGGAGCAGATGATAGATTGTTGTTGTGGTGATATGATATTTTCATGACTATTCATATCAATGATCATGCTTGCCCACATGAGAAACACACGAAGAAGAAAAGATTGTGAGATAGGGAGGGGAAGAGAAAGATGACGAGGAGATGCATTTATCTACCCCATCACAAGAATGAAATATCATCACATGTCAATTGTCTATCACTCCCATATCACATGACATTTCTCTTTGTATATACATTTTTAGTAGCATATTTTTGTTGTGTATATATTTTGTTAGCCCGTCGCAACGCAAGGGCATTCTACTAGTAGATAGTAGAGAAACACATCTTGACAACAACACATACTCGTAAACAGCAGCACATCTCATGAGCAACAACACTTATTTGTGGTAATTTTGGACGTCAATTAACATTGATATATATAGCCATATAAGGAATGAGGCAATTCAAGACATTAATCACCTAGATACGTATCATGTATGGGATTCTGGACATGGGATTCTAGCTTCGTCATGGGCTAGCTGCGGGATTTATGTAAGAAAAATGTTTAATATGTGGATAAATAATACTTAAGACCAATTTATAAAATTATATGCGGATACATGGTACACGGGTATGGGTTATACTAAACCATACACATACCCACTATACCCGATGTGTTTCAAATTTCCTATTTATGTACCCATGGGTTTTTTTTAACCCATACCCTTGCCATAATAGGATTTTTACCCGCTGGGTACACGGGTAATGGGTACCCATTGCCATCCCTAATCCTAGAAAGTACATCTAATACTGAAATAAAAGTATAGAAGATAGCGAGGTGCATGCGATGATTTCGCCAATCTTGATATTTCACAACTTCAGCCTTTGGTTCATGCAATATTAGTGTGCATGTGGTGTACTTTGTCTCCTTGCATCCACATTGCGCTCCATGTTTCTAATAAAAAATGACTTTGCACTTGAAATTTTGTAACATGTAAAACATAGATTGTGTTAATGTACTCCGAAGATTTGAAGTTGTCCATAATTTACCAAGAATACAATTTTGAAATTAAACAACTTCTGAGTTGCGCTCCTATCGGTAGCGCCACATCCATAGTATCCCTAGACATGTTATCGATCGCATTCGTACAGGCTGAGAGGACATTCAACCACTCCGAATCTACTACCAACTGACAAACTGATAAGCAACATCAAGTGAAATGCCTTAAGTGGAACAGACAACAACAGCTAGAAACATCCTTTCGTTGCACTAAAGATTGTGTTGAGGCCCTAAGTAGTTCACATTTTTTCATACAGTCCATTGAGTTTTTTGTGTACTAGGGGCAAAAAGGATGAGAAATGGAATCCCTACAAGCATATTTGCACATAAAAATTTGCGAAAACATGGAACACACAACACAGAGAACAGAGACCAAAGTTTTTTTTTCTTTCTCCACTTGCAAATCAAATCTCTGCAACCCTATAACCTACAAACTGTAGGAGCGTCGCTTAAAGACCGTACCACTGAAAAGAGTGGAAATAGAGTGTCAAAATTGGATGAAATTGCAGAACTGAAGTTTTTGATGGGTCAAACCTTATGGGCACGTTTCACTCATCTCCCATTGCAAGCTCTAGTGTGTAATCATCTCTATCCTGAAATAGAAAGACGGATCGGTTTCATCTTAGGAAAGCTCGAAAGATGCACATATTTAAGAGGGGTATCAATAACACTGACTTGGCTGATAGCCATAGCTATCAGCTTCCTAGAACAAGGAACCGCAGTTTTCGAACAAGAAAAGGTTGGCAATACTTACAACAGGCCCTCGTGCAAAATATATTCCAAACTGGAGCCAATATACCTATACATTGAGAATTTGAGATAGACCATTGTTAATGGTGCAATCATCAGAATTTAGAAGAATATTTCATAGTTCCTACTGCATATTTGAACTAGAAAATTCTTAAAACTCAGAAGGCGGCTAAGAGAATTGCTTGCCTTGTCTTTATCTTGAGCTTCAACCTCCAGATAAGAGGATGGGTAACCAACACATAACAATGCATAGCCCTGAAAAGGAAGCCATACAAATGCAACATCAATAGGATTTCAGTTTGCTGAGGTAGAATCATAATGATTCACTAAGACTGTAACATATGGCCTGTATATGAAGCACACATAGTGCACCCGATTCACATTTGGCAATTCTAGAGCACCAAAAAATTAAAAGGTTACTGTGACGAATAAAGTTTCGTCCAACGGTTGTACTCATCACCATGCAATGCAAATCATAAAACTGAACGGGATGACAGTAACACAGTAGCACATACACAAACGACATAACTAAATCAGATCATGGGACAATAATTGCATAATCGCACACAATCTATTTAACAGTAATGAACATGAAGATCCCAATAACGCATAACAAAGTGGGTTTACGTGCTCTCTTAAGTCGCGGATATAACAACAGCTTATGTCTCATTTGCCCTGATTTATCTTAACAGTGCTAGTACAACAACCTGATTAGCACAAATTTCTTAATTCAGTAGCTTGTCTAGATGTAAACAAGGGTTGAAAGGATGGATTGAGAAGCAATTATCCATTGGAAGGAAGGAGATCTTAGTAAGAGCATCTCCAGTCGTCGTCCCCCCCCCCCCCCCCCGCTAGAAAAAAGCGTCCCCAGCCGCCGCCCCCAGGTCTGCCCTAGACGCTCTTTAAAAAACATGATTGGGAAAATTTCGGCAAACACGGCATACATTAGGCGATATTTAGGTGGTTCACAGTTTTTTTACATATAGAAACATAATAATAAGTCTACTAAAAAGAAGAAGAAGAACGGCCGCGCCGACAGGCCGAAGAACTCGCTGAACACATCGAAGTCGCCGCCGCCATCGTCGTCCTTCTCCTCCTTCACGCGGCCGTCCCTACTGGACCCCTGCCTGGGGTCCCCATGGTGGACTAGTTTGGCCGGCGGCAGCACCTCATTGTCGCTGTCATCGAGAACGACGACGCCTCCCTCGTCGCGGCCACGACACCGAGCGGCGATCTCCTCCAGGACGCGGCGCTGGCGCTCCATCTCCGTCCGCGCCCAGTCCTCCCGCGCCCACTTCATGGCGGCCTCGTCGTCGAAGGCGGCCTCGTCGTTGTGCTCGCACTTCATGGGGCCAAGCGTCGGCTCCGTCTTCGGCCTTATGAGGCGGGAGGCTGGACCCGAGGAACCGCCGCCGCCCTCGTTGATGGCGATCCAGAGGAGCGGGAGGAGGAACGGGAGGAGGAGGACCCGCCCAGCATCCTCCTCGGCTTCCATGAACCGCAACTTTGGAGGGGGACCGGGGCGGTCGGGTACGTCAGCGGCAGATCGTTGCCGCCCTCGAGGTACTCGAGGACGGCGTGTAGCGTGCAGCCGGGGGCGCCCCACCGCAGGCAGCAGCCATCGCTGTTGTTGCGCCCCCTCACCAGTGGCGTGTTGTTGATGGAGGCCAGCCGCTCCGCCTTTCGGTGTTTGAAGTACGCTGCCCACGCCTCGTGGTTGCCGGCGTCGTACTCCGGAAGGGCTCGCTCCTCCTCCGATAGAGACGCCCGCACACGGTCGATCTCGGCTTGGAAGTAGTGGGGGTGCTCGACGTCGGGCAGCAGGGGGACGGGGACGCCCCTGGCGCTGAGCCTCCACCGCCCCGGCGCACGCATGTCGGGAGGCGCCGGGTAGTTCGCTTCGTGGAGGAGATGGGCTTCCCACTCGTGTAGAGAGCGGCGGCTGAAGCCATTGGCCGCTGCCCCTCGCCGGGGCACCTTTCGCCCATCGTCTGTGCGTGCACCGGGAGAGAGGGAAAGAGAGTTCGACGGCGACGGCTGTGAGTGCACGGGGAGAGAGGGGGGTTGCGGGTAGGGTGCGTTCAGTGGTGAGGCAGGGGCGGCTTATATAGCGGCCGGGAGGTGGCATGTGTACGCGTGATGAGAGAGGGCGCGTTTTCTCACCGCGCCGCCCGTGAGGAATCAATGGAAGGCTGACCGGCGGCAGCCTTGGCATTGATTCCCCATGGAAACCGAGGCGATGAGGATGACGAGGCGCGGGGGTCGCTGACTCGGCGGGCCCGCCGTTCTTTCGCACCAAAAAAGATTGTACGGGGCCGCCGGGCGCCCCCTAGCGCGCCGGGTTTGGCCTGGGTTCGTCGGCGCTAGTTTCGGCCCTAACCGGCGAAAATTGGGCTCCTGTGGGCGCGACTGGGCCGATTTTTGTGCGTCGGCGCTAAAAAATGGCCTTGGGAGGCCTGTTGGGGTGCAGCTGGAGATGCTCTAAAGGCCACAACTCAAGCTATAAATGTGTTCGCCATCTTTGTATTTTATTTGCCTAAAGGAATTTGCAAAGAAATTAATGACATTATTGCTCAGTTTGGGTGGCGAGATGAGGAGGATAATAAAAAGATGGATTGGCTCGCATGGTGGACAATTCTCTTTCCTAAAAGTGAAGGGGGTAAGGACTTTAGAGATTTATATATTCTTTTAGCCTTGCGATGCTTGCCAAGCAATGATCGAGATTCATACCTAACCCTGATTTGTTCCACGCAAGAATTTTAAAAGCCAAGTACTTCCCTAACTATGATCTCTTACAATCTACCCTTAAGAAAGGCTCATCATTCACGTGGCCACAACATCATGTTTTCTTTTTCATCCTTCAAGCGTGGATATATTTGGAGGATTGGTACAGGGGAGAGCATCCCATACAGTTCGGACTGGAAGGTAATTACCCCGAAAATGCTACATTCACGGGCTCCTACGAAGAGAATACATAAACATCCTAACTAAGTAAAGATGCCCCCTGATTTTTAAGGGGTGGGCCCCTCCCTTCCCTTATGTCCAATCACATCTTCGCACGTTGTTGATTTTTTATTACTTTTATTATTACCCACCCCACGAGGTTAAACAGTAGTTAGGGATCTAATCGATGCTATTATTATTGGTTTGTGGCATGAAGAGCTCACGGGGATAATGAGTTTGGCTAAAAAAAGGAGAGGAGAGGAGGGGATTGCTAATTTTGGCGCGGTAATCTCTCCGGGCCTCTCAACGTGCGGGTCGATGTATATATAGAGCTAATTAAGCTCCTTCATCCTCACACCGCACCACAATCTCTCCTCCTACGTAGTGTGCAAACCAACCAACACAAGACAAGAGAAGCAGCAATGGCGGTGCAGCAGTGTACGGTGGCGCTCTTGGTGGCCGTCGCCCTCGTGGCGGGGCCAGCCGTCTCGTATGCTGCCGAAGCTGGCTACGCCCCAGCCGGGCCACAGCCCAAGGCCACGACCGAGGAGCAGAAGCTAGCTGAGAAGGCCAACAACGCCTTCAAGGCGGCCGTGGCGGCCGCAGCCGCAGCCCCTCCAACGGACAAGGGCAAGATATTCCTGAACACCTTCGTGCAGATCTTCGGCAACTGGTCTCTTGAGGGGGTCACCGACACGTCCAGCACCAAAGCCATTTTCAACTCCAGGGTCGGCTTCGCTCTGGCGTTGGCCTCACACAAAGCCCAGGGTGCTACCCCGGAGGCCAAGTATGAATCCTTCGTGGCCATGTTCGACAAGTCGCTCTGCATCATCGTCGGCATCCTGAAGGTCCACTCCGGTGAGGAAGTCAAGGGGCCGATCCCTGCCGGGGAGCTCAAGGCCATCGACCAGATCGACGCCGCCTTCAGCACTGCAGCCACCACTGCCGACGCTGCCCCGATAAAGGACAGGTCCACCGTCTTCGACTCTGCCTTCAGCAAGGCCATCAAGGAGACCACTGGTGATGCATACGAGGCCTACAAGTTTGTCCCTGCCCTCGAGTCCGCCGTCAAGAAGAGCTACGCCATTTTTCTTCCCAGGAATCCCCAGGACAAGCGCACGCTCATTGAGTCATTCCTGAGCGACACCATCGTCTCCATGGTCGTCCCCGCCCCCGCCACTCCCACCGCCGCCGCCGCTGCCGGTGGCTACAAAGTCTGAGCTCATCACGCATATACTGTACGTAGATATGCATATGCGTACGTGTGTACGTTACTGTGGCGGTGAGCGAGTTTGATCGATAATCAAAATCAATTCTTTGTTTTCGTTTCATGCACCGGCGATCGAGATCGATGACTTCTTAGAGCATCTCTAGCCGTTCTCCCCCCCGGGGCTTGAAATAGCGCCGGCTGGGGGCCAACCGACGGAAAAATCGGCGTAGGGGGCTCGGGTTTCCAGCTGACCCCCAAGCTCGCCCCCCTCAGCCGCCGATTTTGGCCCACTTTCGGCGGAAATCGGCCCAATTTTGGCCCATGTTCGGTGTGGTTTGGAACAAATTGAACAAAAATTAATTTTTATCACATAGTTCATCAACGAAATCAATACAAATCAAATAGTTCAACAAATCAAACTCATAATTTGAACACAAAAAAACTCATATTTCATCACATGTCGAGCTAGGTGTTGCCCTTGAGCCTCTATAGGTGCTCCACCAAATCGTGCTCCAGTTCTTGATGCACATGTGGGTCTCGCATCTCCTGACGCATATTGAGTAAGGCAGACCAGGTTGCCGGTAGCTGGTGATCAACTTTGGCAAGAGGACCCAGCATGTAATATGGTTCAGTGTCAAACACTGGCTCTTCCTTCTCGCTCTCAATGATCATGTTGTGCAAGATGACACGGCAAGTCATGAGTTTCCACATTTGATCTTTCAACCAGGTCAGAGCGGGGTACCAGACAACAACAAATCGAGATTGGAGCACACCAAACGCCCGCTCGATATTCTTCCTGCAAGCCTCCTGACACTTGGCAAAGTAGGAGTTCTTGCCTCCTGGCATAGGGTTTGAGATAGTCTTCACAAATGTGGACCATCTCAGATAGATGCCATCTGCTAGGTAGTATCCCTTGTTGTAGTGGCGCCCATTGACCTTGAAGTTCACCGGAGGAGCATGACCTTCAACAAGCTTGGCAAAAACATTCGAGCACTGCAGTACGTTGATGTCATTGTGAGTTCCTGACATACCGAAGAATGATTGCCAAATCCAGAGGTCCTGTTTGGCCACCGCCTCAAGTACCAAACTGCAAGCTCCTTTGGAACCTCTGTACATCCCCTGCCAAGCAAATGGACAGTTTTTCCATGCCCAATGCATACAGTCGATGCTTCCAAGAATCCCAGGAAATCATCTTGTTGCATTCTATACTAGGATCCGAGCAGTGTCTTCAGCATTGGGTGATCGTAAGTATTATGGTCCAAACATTGCCACCACTATTCTGTAGAACTTGTACAAACACTCAATGGTGGTGGACTCGGCCATGCATCCATAGTCTTCCAGTATATCACGGGGAGCTCCGTATGCAAGCATCCTCGTAGCTATCGTGCACTTCTGGAGTGAGGAGAATCCAAGTGTGCCAGTGCAATCCTTCTTGCACTTGAAGTAGCTGACGAACTCTTGGGTGGAATTCACAATCCCGAGGAAGAGCTTTCAGCTCATCCGATAAACGGCGCCGAAATACTTACTCCCCGTGCAGTGGAGCGTCGGTGAAGTAGTCGGTGTCGAGCAAGCAATAGCCCTTCAGTCGATGCCTCACTAGTGCAGAACCAGGAAATAGCACCGGTTCGTAAGGCCATTTAGTGACGGTTTAGGAACCGGCACTAACGTTTCGGCACTAAAGCCCCCCCCCTTTAGTACCGGTTCAGCACGAACCGGTGCTAAAGGGCAACCACGTGGCACGAGCCAGCTCCGGGGGCCGGGAGCCCTTTAGTACCGGTTGGTAACACCAACCGGTACTAAAATGTTTGGGGGGTTTTTGGTTTTATGATTTCTTTTTCATCTAATTTTGTGTTTTCCGTTTTAATTCTTTTTCGTTTGCTTGTATTTTATGGTACTACACATTGTACACGTTATGCATATATATATATATATATATATATATATAAATAGAATTTCTAGTAGAACCAATCATATATATATCATCAATGTCTCACAAACCATATTAATTCACACATACACACATGTATAGCTATATACAATTTCTCCTACATATGCATGTTGCCTTCGGAGCCAGTGGCATTAGCCTAATTGGTGCCTTCGGAGCACGATGACAATTGGAAGTGGTTCATGGGGGTGGTAGCGGGTAATAGTATTCTCCCTTCGGATTTATGACCTGGTCGAGCAAAAATCCCGCTATTTCCTCTTGAAGAGCTTCTACGCGCTCCGTTTCTAGGAGCTTGTCCCGCACCTCTTTGAACTGTTAAGAAGGAGATCAATATGCATGTGTATTAGTTGTGTGACTAGATATCGATAATGGTGTAAAAATTGTGAATAGTGTTCTGACAAGCGTACCCATTCCTGTCTTTGAGATCTGCTCCTTTCGGACGCCATCATGCGAATGTTCTCGCAAACGCAGAATGCACCCAGATCAGTCCCCTGCGCCTGCTTCAGGGCCTTTATTACGAGAATGGAATTTAATTTAATCAGATAATAATTAATCAAGCATGATAATTAAAGAGATGGCAGCTAGCTAGCTAGCTAGTACTACTTAATTACTTACCTTGGATCGAAACCATTTCAGCTTTGGTTTCCATTCGCCTTCCGTGACGCTGATGAACCTTGCCCAAGCCCTGCCCGCTGACAAAGAAAATGAATAAAGGGGTTATTAAATAGTTCATATCATGAAATGACGAATTACTAAATAGGCCAAGATATATAGTTAATAATGATTGAAATTACCTGTTGACTATCCCAAACAAGATGTTATAGTCACTTTGTTTTTTAAGTAGCGAGTCCAGTATTTCAACTGTTCCGGCGTCAACTTTAATGATACACAAGATCCAGTGAAATCTGCATGCACACACGTTTGCATGTCTTAATTAAGCGGGCATATGTAAGCAAAAACATGTAGCTAGCTAGCTAGTAGGCAAAAACAGAGAATTTGTAGTACAAGAAAGTGTGACTCACTGGAAGTTGTAAGGAAGTAGTATATCTTCATTGTATTTGAGGCGCTTCAAGAACTCTAGCATGCTGTCCTCTACCTCTTTTTCTTGATGCTTGTTTATTTTCCATGTGTATTCATTAACGGTGTTTGGGTCAATGAACCCAATGCCATAGCGTCCACCTTTTCTCATTTCATACATCTTCATCCTGCATAATACCACAGAAAAGAATATAGTGAGGATAATTACAGGTAATGATTGATCAAAAGGATCACTACAGCTAGCTTGAGACTTAAATTACAGAAAGAAATCACTTATAGACAATAGCAACTGACGATAGATTTGTCGAGTGCGTCTTGATTGTATAACTGAAACAGTTCAGGATACTCAACGGCCACAGCTTTCTCATGGTAGTAATCATCCTTCTTGACATACACCATGAGGGACTCTCGATTGGATCTCTTGGTAATGTCCATGTACCATTGATGCAATTCATACATTCTCGTTGGGAGCTTGTTGACATCTTCTGGCTCGACCAAAGGTTCGCCCCGGACATATTTCCGTTTTATTTCCTCCTCTGTAATCCCAGGCATGTCCTCGATCTCGAGGAGTTGTCCAACAGTGATCTTGAGTTCTTCAGCCTGCATTATATGCTCCTGGGTTATTACCACATCGCCCACCTCGGGAACGTAAACTGTTTGGCCACAATAATATTGGGCGTGCATACTGTCACGTGTTGTTGGCGGTGCAACAAGCGGGGGGGGTCGATTGTGCCGCCTGTTTTCCTAGCTGGGCAACGGTTTTCCCGCTTTTTTGACAGCTGCTTGTTGTTTGCTCGAGCTCGAGCTCGCCTCCTTCTGTAGACGTTGTCGATGTAACTTCCTGATGTGGCGCTCATAGTCTGTGTCAACAGGCTTAGGAGCTGGTGGTTGAGCCATACGAATGAAGTGGTCAACTACTTCCACAGGCACTTTCTCCCTTGGCGGCGGTGGCGGTTTCGGTCCAAAATGGGCGTCGAGTTCTGCCTGCACTATGGCATTGGTTTGCTCCTCGGTCCTGTCGTAAGCCCTCACAGGAAGAGGAGTAGTGAGGTTTGGACCATATTTATATCGCTTGCCTCCGCCTGTACTTCCTGTACTATGACCTCGACTCGTACCGCTACGCACCATAGCTGCGGGGTGTCTCTTCTGCGATTGCTGAGGCGGCGGAGACGGCTGACGGGGCTGAGTTGGACGAGGAGGAATGGCCTGAAGCTGTGCCGGACTTGAAGTGGCCTGAGGTTGTGCCGGACTTGGAGGAGGAGTGGACGTCTGACGCTGTGTCGGACTTGGAGGAGGAGTGGCCTGACACTTTGCCGGACTTGGAGGAGGAGGAGTGGCCTCACGCGTTGGTGGACTTGGAGGAGCGGGAGTCTACTGACTCGGTGGCGGACTTCATAAGATGATGCAATCCTTTCTCCATAGGATGACACGATGTATGGCCTCTCCCAATGTGTGCTCGTCGTCACCTCCAGGAATGTCAAGCTGTAGCTCCGAATATGGGTCCACCACCTCATCAACCAAGACACGAGCATAGCCCGCTGGAATCGGGTTGCAATGGAAGGTTGCCTCGGGGGAATTTGAAAAAGCAACGGCGTCCGCCACCTTCATGGATATGTTCTTCATTTTGAAGTGTAGCTCGCAGTTAGTGTTCTCCGTGATGTCATCCACGGGGTATCTATCCAGCACTACTGCGTCGCCCGGGGCGGAACCCATGCTGCTTCTCGGCATGGATGGGGCGGTGGTATCCAATGCTGGATCATCCGCTAGCTGCTGCAGCTGCTGAGACCCCCTTTGCTGGCTAAGTGAGTCGATCTGCTCCTGCTGCCGCTGGAATTTAGCGGCCAATTCCGCTTGACTTGCTTCTAGGCCTTGAAGGCGTTCATAGTCCCGCTTCCTCTGCTCCTCCTCCATCTTCCTCTTCTTCTCCTCCGCAATCTTTTTCTCGCACGGGTTCTGTAGTCAGCGTTCCTGTCCGAAAACCCCTCATACCACGGAATAGCGCCCTTGCCTCGTGTTCTTCCCGGGTGTTCAGGATTTCCCAGGGCACGCGTAAGCTCGTCGTTCTCTCTGTTGGGCTGGAACACCCTCGATTGAGCCTCTTCTATTGCAACAAGTAGCGCATCATGGGCTCCGTTCAGACATGCCTTCGTCGAAACATTGCCTGTCTTCGGGCCCAACTACCCCCCCCCATGCGCATAGAACCAAGTCCTGCACCTGGGGGGCCAGCTCTTAGTAACCGGAGTGACACTTGCATCCTCCATCTCTTTCTCAAACTTATCCCACTTAGGCATTGCCACCGCGTAGCCACCTGGCCCCAGCTTATGGAACTTATCCTTTTTTTCGGCATTCTTCTTGTTTATTCTCGACCGTTCCTTAGCTAATTCTGAATCCTTGAATTTCACGAAATCGTCCCAATGAGCACTTTGATTCTTTAGTATCCCCTCGAATACTGGAGTCTTCCTTCCTCCCTTGACGTACTTCTCCCACGTCGTTCTCTTGTGGTTCTTGAATGCAACCGCCATCTTCCTAAAAGTAGCGTCCTTGACTTTCCGCACATTTGCTTCTGTGAAATTATCTGGTAGGGTGAAATGTTCCATGAGAGTATCCCAAAGCAGTTTTTTTGATTCTCGTCGACAAAAGTAACATTTGGACGTGGCTTTGCTGGCTTTCTCCATTCTTGAAGGGAGATCGGGAGTTGGTCCTTCACAAGAACTCCGCACTGACGAACGAACTTGTCCGCATTCTTCTTAGGAGCTAATAGTTCGCCATTAGGTTTGAATGCCTCGATATTGTACTTTACGCCCTCCTTCAACTTTTTGTTCGGGCCTCGTTTCGTCCTTTCGCCTGAAGATTTGCTCGATCCGGATGGCTGAAAGAAGAAAGATCGATTCGTTAATATATCTTCAACTCATTTAAAACATGCGATGATCACCAGATTCCTGCTTATATAAATATATATACCTCGCTGGTGTTTGTTGTTTCAGGATCAACATGTTCTTCGTCGTAGTTCATGACTTCATCTTCTCGGTCGTCGCGATCGAATATCATATCACCCTCTCCGGTGTTGTTTAGAAATTCGGAGCCGTCAAAATCTTCTTCATTCTGATCATCATCTGGCCCGTGTATGATATCGAACATGGTCTATTCTCTCTCTTTGTCGGTATTGTCCGCCATATCTTTTATTCAACTATGCCAAAAGAAATATAAAAGAATTTAGTATAATCTCGAATAATAGATATAATCTCGAATACATCGTCTCGAATAATAGATTTAATCTCGAATACGTCGTCTCGAATAATAGATAGAATCTCGAATACATCGTCTCAAATAATATATATAATCTTGAATAAATCATCTCGAATATTATATATCGAATACATCACTAGCTAGCTAGCTAGCTAGCTAATAAAGATCGAATACTAGAGAGTAATCTAGGCGGTGGACAACCAAAGTGAAGGAACCATCACTGGATCATAGCTCGGGTGATCTCCCCAAAGAACCTGCCAGGTATTGGAGAACCTGACGTCCATAGCAGCCATGTAGCGATGGACGTGCTCGTCCTCCTCCCTGACATGGCGACGTACCACCTCCGGCAGGGCCGGCTCCCTCCGCACCGAAAGTGGCCCACGCGAATGCCACCAAAGGAGATGAGGGTCGACGACGGGACCCGAGGCCGGGTTCCTCACCAAGCGTCGCGCCCCTGAAGGTAGCACCTCCCAGTGCCAGCCCGGCGGAGCCCAGTCCCGGACATGGGTCCTCTGAAGCAGGACATCGTCACGAACGGGTCGACGGTGAGGATGCGGGCCGGGCATCGTCGACAACAAAAATACTATATGCAAATGTAACACTAATTATGCTATCATTGCATATGTCAAAATTCTATATGCTATTTCATACTAATTAAGCATCTAACACTAAAAACAGAAAAAACAACTTCTATACATCCATTAAAAACAGAAAAACAACATTATATAAAAAAATTCCATACTAATTAAACACTAATTATATCCATCTAACATGCATTCATACATATATACTAGTGAAAAAATAATAATCTGAAAAATCTAAACTAATTAAACATACAAAATACGTATATACTAATTAACTTAAGGAAATGTGTGTGTGTGTGTGTTCATCATGCTTGTGTGTGTGTATGGGCTCGGGGGGGGGGGCGGCCCATGGTGGCCACCGGGGGCGAGGGAGAAGGGTTAGAGGGGGAGAGCTCACAGCGGGGCGACGGCGACGGCGAGGCGACGGCCCGGGGCAGCGATGGGCCGGGGCGTGACGGGGCGGCGACGCGGGGACGGCGCGACGGGGACGGGCCAGGGGCGGCGACGGAGACGAGGGAGGCGACGGCGACGGGGACAGGGGCGGCGATGGGGATGAGGGCGGCGACGAGGATGGGGGCGGCGACGGCGTCGATCGATCGGGAAGAAGCAAAGGGAGAATGAAATTTTTCGAAGTGATGTATATATAGAAGGCACCTTTAGTACCGGTTGGAGCCACCAACCGGTACTAAAGGCCTGTTTTGGCCAGGCCAAGCGGCGGGAAGCACCCCCCTTTAGTACCGGTTGGTGCCACGACCCGGTACTAAAGGGTGTGCGCTGCCAGGCGAGGGGCACAAAAGTTTAGTCCCACCTCGCTAGCCGAGGGGCACTCGCACCTGCTTATAAGCCCCGCCGTCGCTGCTGTCTCGAGCTCCTCTCTTAAGCAGACCTTTTGGGCCTACCTCTTCTTTGATGCCCTGTTGGGCCTACTGGGCTAGCGGGCCTGCATCCTGGCGCAACTTGAATTTGGGTTTCTAGTGGTATGCAGGCCGCTGTGGCCCAGTAGGTGGGCTTTTTTTCTTATTTTTTTGCTTTATTTATTTTTGTGAATAACTTAACTTTGAAAATAGATTTTTCAGTGATTCTTTTTTCTTATGTTTAATATTAGTGTGTTTTATCATTATATTCAATTTGGTAATGCTTAGGTTATTTAAAAAATGAAATGCCTTTGTAACGGATGAGTTTTCGTCCGAAACCCTGATACTTCGAAACAGATTGTCCATTTTGTACACGAAGTGCATCCAGTTTTTGCGGTAACCCTCTCTACATTTTTGCACATGCTATGTGGGTGAAATTATGATACCATGCCAACTTTCATCCTTTTCTGAGTTCATTTGAAATGCTTTTCAATTTCAGGGTCATTTAGCTGAAAAAATCAGTAAATGCATGAAAGAATTTGCTTGCACATAAAATTTCTTCGCGTTTCAAATGCCAAAACACATAACTAGCTACCCTAACTATTACAGAGATTCCCTCCTGGGTGTGAAACACAGAAGAAAGTGATGATAGTTAAGCTGATCACATCCCAGATCTTTGGGTGTGAAACTTTTTCTTCGCGTGTGTCCTTTTGCGTCGTAGTCATGGAAAATCTTCATCATTTAACGGGATGCTCGGGTCAATATTCACTATGAATGGAGCAATTTCATCAAACTTTTCATAATCTTCTGACTTGTTTGTCTTGTCATCCACTCCCATGATGTTTCTCTTCCCAGAAAGAACTATGTGCCGCCTTGGCTCACCGTACGATGCATTCGCTTCCTTATCTTTTCTTTTTCTTGGCTTGGTAGACATGTCTTTCACATAGAAAACCTGTGCCACATCATTGGCTAGGACGAATGGTTCGTCTGCATACGCAAGATTGTTGAGATCCACTGTTGTCATTCCGTACTGCGGGTCTTCCGTTACCCCGCCTCGTGTCATATTGACCCATTTGCACCGAAACAAAGGGACCTTCAAACCACGTCGATAGTCAAGTTCCCATATGTCCTGTATATAACCATAATATGTTTCCTTTCCCGTCTTGGTTTCTGCATCAAAGCGGACACCACTGTTTTGGTTGGTGCTCTTCTTATCTTGGGCGATCGTGTAAAATGTATTACCATTTATCTCGTACCCTTTGAAAGTCATTATATTCGAAGATGGTAACTGGGACAGCAAGTACAGGTCATCTTCAATAGAGGTGTCATGCATGGTACGTGCTTGCAACCAGCTGGCGAAACTCCTGGTTTGTTCACGTGTAATCCAGTCATTAGACCGCTCCGGGTGTTTGGAGCGTAGCAAATTCTTGTGTTCATCCATATACGGAGCCACCAAGGCGGAATTCTGTAGAACTGTGTAGTGTGCTTCAGTGAGATAATGTCCGTCCATACATATTATTTGTTCCCCTCCTAGCGTGCCTTTTCCATCCAGTCTGCCCTTATGCCGCGATTCAGGAACACCAATCGGCTTAAGGTCAGGAATAAAGTCAATACAAAACTCAATGACCTCCTCATTTTGACGGCCCTTGGAGATGCTTCCTTCTGGCCTAGCACGGTTATGAACATATTTCTTTAAGACTCCCATGAACCTCTCAAAGGGGAACATATTGTGTAGAAATACAGGACCAAAAACATTAATCTCTTCGCATAGGTGAACTGGGACGTGCGTCATGATGTTGAAGAAGGATGGTGGGAACACCAACTCGAAACTGACAAGACATTGCACCAAATCATTCTGTAACCTTGGTATGATTTCTGGATCGATTACCTTCTGAGAGATTGCATTGAGAAATGCACATAGCTTCACAATGGCTAATCGAACGTTTTCCGGTAGAAGCCCCCTCAATGCAACCGTAAGCAGTTGCGTCATAATCACGTGGCAGTCATGAGACTTTAGGTTCTGGAACTTTTTTTTTTTTTTTTTTATTATTCCCTTTATATTCGACGAGAAGCCAGACGGTACCTTAATACTGAGCAGGCATTCAAAAAAGATTTCCTTCTCTTCTTTGGTAAGAGCGTAGCTTGCATGACCCTGATGTATGCCGTCTTTTCCGTGCATACGTTGCTGGTCCTCCCGTGCCTCAGGTGTATCTTTTGTCTTCCCATACACGCCCAAGAAGCCAAGCAGGGTCACACAAAGATTCTTCGTCACGTGCATCACGTCGATTGCGGAGCGGACCTCGAGGTCTTTCCAATAGGGCAGGTCCCAAAATATAGATTTCTTCTTCCACATGGGTGCGCATCCGTCAGCGTCATTCGGAACAGGTTGTCCACCAGGACCCTTTCCAAAGACCACCTTCAAATCCTTGACCATATCATGTACATCAGCACCAGTACGGTGGCGAGGCTTCGTCCGGTGATCCGCCTCACCTTTGAAATGCTTGCCTTTCTTTCTTACGGGATGCCTGCTCGGAAGAAATCGATGATGTCCCAGGTACACATTCTTATTAGCCAAATATATACTGTCGGTATCGTCCAAACAGTGCGTGCATGCACGGTATCCCTTGTTTGTCTGTCCTGAAAGGTTACTGAGAGCAGGCCAATCATTGATGGTCACGAACAGCAACGCCTTTAGGTCAAATTCTTCCCCCATGTGCTCATCCCACGCACGTACACCTGTTCCATTCCACAGTTGTAAGAGTTCTTCAACTAATGGCCTTAGGTACACATCAATGTCGTTGCCGGGTTGCTTAGGGCCTTGGATGAGCACTGGCATCATAATGAACTTCCGCTTCATGCACAACCAAGGAGGAAGGTTATACAAACATAGAGTCACAGGCCAGGTGCTATGGTTGCTGCTCTGCTCCCCAAAACGATTAATGCCATCTGCGCTTAGACCAAACCATACGCTCCTTGCGTCATCTGCAAACTCCTTCCCGTACTTTCTTTCGATTTTTCTCCACTGCGACCCGTCAGCGGGTACTCTCAACTTTCCGTCTTTCTTACGGTCTTCTTTGTGCCATCGCATCGCCTTGGTGTGCTCTTTGTTTTGGAACAAACGTTTCAACCGTGGTATTATAGGAGCATACCACATCACCTTGGCAGGAATCTTCTTCCTGGGGCACCGACCCTCGACATCACCAGGGTCATCGCGGCTGATCTTATAGCGCAATGCACCACCTACCGGGCAAGCGTTCAAATCCTCGTACTCACCGCGGTAGAGGATGCAATCATTAGGGCATGCATGTATCTTCTGCACCTCTAACCCTAGAGGGTAGACAACCTTCTTTGCTTTGTACGTACTCTCGGGCAATTCGTTGTCCTTTGGAAGCATATCCTTTATCATTACCAGCAACTTTCCAAATCCCTTGTCAGATACACCATTCTCTGCCTTCCATTGCAGCAATTCCAGTGTGGTGCCCAGCTTTTTCTTGTCACCTACGCAATTCGGGTACAACAATTTTTTGTGATCCTCTAACATGCGCTGCAACTTCTTCTTCTCCAAATCACTTGCGCAGTTTCTCTTTGCATCAGCAATGGCCCGACCTAGATCATCAACGGGCTCATCTGATGCCTCTTCTTTAGCTTCTTCCCGCATTGCCAGCTCAGCTTCTTCCCGCATTACCGGCTCAGCTTCTTCCCCCATTGTTGTATCATCGTATTCAGGGAACCCAAGGCCAGGATAGCTGTCGTCGTCCTCTTCTTCTTCATTGTCTTCCATCATAACCCCTCTTTCTTTGTGCTTGGTCCAAACATTATAATGGGGCATGAAACTGGACTTAAACAGGTGGACGTGAATGGTTCTTGACGCAGAGTAATTGTGACCATTCTTACAGCGAGCACATGGACAAGGCATAAAACCATCCGCCCGCTTGTTTGCCTCAGCCGCAAGCAGAAAAGTATGCACGCCCTCAACGAACTGGGGAGAGCATCGGTCATGATACATCCATTGCCGGCTCATCTTCATTACACAACACCGAATAGACCAAATTAATACAAGTTCATACATAAAGTTCATACAACACTTAAATGCAACAAACAAATAACTCTCTAGCTAAAGCATTTAAATGCAACAACAAATACGATCAAGATCGCAACTAAGGTAACAATGGATCCAACAGCATAATGATACCAACCTCACTATCGATGGCATATTTTCTAATCTTTCTAATCTTCAAGCGCATTTTCTCCATCTTCATGTTGTGATCATCGACGACATCGGCAACATGCAACTCCAATTCCATCTTCTCCCCCTCAATTCTTTTCAATTTTTCTTTCAAGTACTCATTTTCTCTTTCAACTAAATTAACCTCTCGGCAATAGGGTCGGTTGGAATTTCCGGTTCACATACCTCCTAGAAAAAATTTCTATGTCAACTTGATGGGCATAATTTGTCATAAACACGAAATGCAACTAGTTCTAAAAGAGAATATACATACCACATCCGAATCATAACAAGGACTAGGGCCGACGGGGACGGATATCAAAACATGGCACTATATGTATAACAAACAACGTACAGGTAAGATAATTATACGAGTAACTATATATCCAAATCACACAAACATCAATTTTTATATAAAATTTGATGAACTAGAGGCTCACCACAAGGTGGTGCCGGCGACGGGACGGTGCGGGCGATCGATGGTGGCTACGATGGAGATTTACAAGGCACTAAGTAAACCACACCTACATATGCAAACTAAGTGTTATTTTTGACCTCAAATTGCATATAAATCAAATACTAGCACATATATATATATCCTCCCAAATTACTAAACTCACAAATTAATCACTATATAAAGCATTGCAAGAGCTAATCTAGCAATGAGAGATGAAAGGACAAAGTTGCTAACCTTTGTGATCATTTGAATGGATGGGGGCCTTCAAATCTTGACAAATTTTGGGCAAAATGTGTGATGAGCTCGAGAGGAAGAGGGGAAGAACAGAGAGGAGAGGGGAAAGGGGAAGAACAGAGCGAGCTCGGGTGGACGAAGGGTTTATGCAGGACGACCTTTAGTACCGGTTCGTGCCAAGAACCGGTACTAAAGGGGCTGGAGGGGCACCTGTCTGACAACATCCTGCCACCACTCTCATTAGTACCGGTTCGTGGCACGAACCGGTACTAATCAAAGCGGCCCGGCTAGCCGTTGGAACCGGCACTAATGTGCTTCACGTTAGACCCTTTTTCTACTAGTGCCTCTGCTTTGCCTTTTGCCGGCCCGGCGCCGAAACACCTCACCGCGGCTTTGCATTGCTCGCGAACAGGCGGCCAGAGCGGTGCTACCTTTTGAGCATGCTACCCCTTGGGCCCCCCATTGCGCCTAGGGTTGGGAACCCTAGGGAAGGGGGCGCCTCCACTTGCCTTGGGGGGCACTCCACCCCCTTGGCCCCCCCCTAGGAGATCCCATCTCCTAGGGCCGGCGCCCCCTTTGGGGACCCTATATATAGAGGGGGGGATGGAGGGCAGCCGCACGCATGCCCCTGGCGCCTCCCTCTCCCACTCCAACACCTCCTCCTCCTCCGCAGAGCTTGGTGAAGCCCTGCCGGAGTACTACCTCTCCATCACCACCACGCCGTCGTGCTGCCGCTGGAGCCATCTTCCTCAACCTCTCCCTCCTCCTTGCTGGATCAAGGCGCGGGAGACGTCATCCGCTCCATACGTGTGACGAACGCGGAGGTGCCGTCCGTTCGGCGCTAGGATCTCCGGTGATTTGGATCACGACGAGTACGACTCCCTCAACCCCGTTCTCTTGAACGCTTCCGCTCACGATCTACAAAGGTATGTAGATGCATTCTGATACGTCTCCGTCGTATCTACTTTTCCAAACACTTTTTCCCTTGTTTTGGACTCCAACTTGTATGATTTGAATGGAACTAACCCGGACTGACGCTGTTTTCAGCAGAATTGCCATGGTGTTGTTTTATGTGCAGAAAACAAAAGTTCTCGGAATGACCTGAAACTCCATGGAATATCTTAGAATAAATAATAAAAAATCCTTGCCAAAGATGAAGACCAAGGGGCCCACACCCTATCCACGAGGGTGGGGGGTGCGCCCCTCCCCCCTGGGCGCGCCCCCCTACCTCGTGGGCCCCCTGGTGGCCCTCCGACGCCAACTCCAACTCCATATATTGGCTTCGAGGAGAAAAAAATCAGAGAGAAAGTTTCATCGTGTTTTACGATACGGAGCCGCCGCCAAGCCCTAATCTCTCTCGGGAGGGCTGATCTGGAGTCCGTTCGGGGCTCCGGAGAGGGGGATTCGTCGCCATCGTCATCATCAACCATCCTCCATCACCAATTTCATCATGCTCACCGCTGTGCGTGAGTAATTGCATCGTAGGCTTGCTGGACGGTGATGGGTTGGATGAGATTTATCATGTAATCGAGTTAGTTTTGTTAGGGTTTGATCCCTAGTATCCGCTATGTTCTGAGATTGATGTTGCTATGACTTTGCTATGCTTAATGCTTGTCACTAGGGCCTGAGTGCCATGATTTCAGATCTGAACCTATTATGTTTTCATGAATATATGTGAATTCTAGATCCTATCTTGCAAGTCTATAGTCACGTATTATGTGTTATGATCCGGCAACCCCGAAGTGACAATAATCGGGACCACTCCCGGTGATGACCATAGTTTGAGGAGTTCATGTATTCACTATGTGTTAATGCTTTGTTCCGGTTCTCTATTAAAAGGAGGCCTTAATATCCCTTAGTTTCCAATAGGACCCCGCTGCCACGGGAGGGTAGGACAAAAGATGTCATGCAAGTTCTTTTCCATAAGCATGTATGACTATTTACGGAATACATGCCTACATTATATTGATGAACTGGAGCTAGTTTGTGTCACCTATGTTATGACTGTTACATGATGAACCACATCCGGCATAATTATCCATCATTGATCCGGTGCCTATGAGTTTTCCATATACTGGTTTACGCTTATTTACTTTTCCGCTGCTACTGTTACAATCACTACAAAAATACCAAAAACATTACTTTTGCTGTCTTTACTTTGTTACCGTTATCACCACTATCATATTACTTTGCTACTAAAACTTTGCTGCAGATACTAAGTTTCCAGGTGTGGTTGAATTGACAACTCAGCTGTTAATACTTGAGAATATTCTTTGGCTCCCCTTGTGTCGAATCAACGAATTTGGGTTGAATACTCTACCCTCAAAAACTATTGCGATCCCCTATACTTGTGGGTTATCAAGACCTTTTTCTGGCGCCGTTGCCGGGGAACATAGATCTATTCTTTGAGTCACTTGGGATTTATATCTGCTGGACACTATGAAGAACTTGAAAGACGCTAAGACAAAAATTTATCCCTCAACTACGAGGGGAGGTAAGGAACTGCCATCTAGCTCTGCACTTGATTCACCTTCTGTTATGAGTAAGCTAGCGACACCTAAACCTACTACTTCTATGAATTCTGATATGTCGCATGTTATTGATGATGCCACTTCTGCTATGCATGATACTTATGATGAAACTACTTCTATGCTTGATACTACTGTGCCACTTGGTGAATTTCTAGATGAGCAAATTTCTAAGTCTAGAGAAAGAGAAATTAGTGAACCTGAACACGATGATGTTAGTGATGATGAACCTATGCCTGTTATTCCTGAGGGTTATCTTTTTAATAATGAATCTTATGAAGCTATTCTTGCTTGTCCGGATAAACCGGAACGTAAGAGGTTACTAATTAAGTGGAGTAAGGAATCTTTTAGAGGTAGGATGAGACCCGACCCTGCTTTTGCTACTTCACCTATCTGTGTTCCTGATCAGGATTATTATGATATTACTGTTGATCCAGATATAATTACTTTGGTTGAATCTGATCCTTTTTATGGCTATGAATCTGAAACTGTTGTGGCACATCTTCGTAAGTTAGATGAAATAGCTACCCTGTTTACTAATAATCTGAGATCGCGCCACTTTTATATACTCAAAATATTTCCGTTCTCATTAAAGGGTGATGCTAAGAAATGGTTTAATTCTCTTGATCCTGCCTGTGTGCAAAGTCCCCAGGATATGATTTATTACTTCTCTGCTAAATATTTCCCTGCTCATAAGAAACAAGCTGCTTTGAGGGAAATATACAATTTTGTGCAAATTGAAGAAGAGAGTCTCCCACAAGCTTGGGGGAGGCTTCTCAAAGTACTTAATGCTTTGCCTGATCATCCTCTTAAGAAACCTGGAATATTTGATATCTTTTATAATGGACTAACTGATGCTTCCAGAGATTACCTGGATAGTTGTGCTGGTTCTCTTTTCAGGGAAAGAACACCGGATGACGCTGAAATTTTATTGAATAATATGTTGGCAAATGAAAATAATTGGGCACCTCCTGAGCCACCTCCCGAGCCAACTCCTGAGCCAGCTCCTGAGCCAATTACTGAGCCTATTCCTAAACCAACTCCGAAGAAGAGAGGTGTTCTATTTCTCAGTCCCGAAGATATGCAAGAGGCAAAGAAATCTATGAAAGAAAAAGGTATTAAAGCTGAAGATGTTAAGAATTTACCTCCTATTTAAGAAATACATGGTCTTAATTTACCGCCTGTTGAAGAAGTATATGATCTCAATTACTTATTTACTGAAGAACCTCCCGATATCCCGACACAGGTAGTAAAGGTAAATTCTCTCTATAGATATGATAAAGTTGAAGTCCCACCTACTAAAATTGCTAGTCAGTTCTTGGATGAGTTTAATGACTTTATGTTTAAGCAAGATGACTTTAATTCTTATTTTGGTAGACAATTAAAGCAGAATACCTTTATGATTAAACGCTTGAGTGATTATATGGATAATATTAGAGGTGAACTTAAACTTGTTAGAAAACATGCTTCTATGGTTACCACTCAAGTAGAACAAGTACTTAAAGCTCAGAAAGAAATGCTTGATGAAATGAATAGTAAGAAAAATGATTATGCTGTTAGAGTGGCTACTAGAACTGGTAGAATGACTCGGGAACCTTTGTATCCTGAAGGCCACCCTAAGAGAATCGAGCAAGATTCTCAAAGAAATAATATTGATGCACCTAGTTCTTCTAAAAGGAAGAAAAAGAAAAATGATAGAACTGTGCAAACTTCTAGTGAACCTATTGCTGAACCACCTGATAATCCAAATGATATCTCTATGTCTGATGCTGAAACACAATATGGTAATGAACATGAACCTAGTGAAAATGTTAATGATGATGTTCATGATGATGCTCAACCTAGTAATGATAATGATGTAGAAGTTGAACCTGCTGTTGATCTTGATAACCCACAATCAAAGAATTAACGTTATGATAAAAGAGACTTCGTTGCTAGGAAACATGGTAAAGAAAGAGAACCATGGGTTCAGAAACCCATGCCTTTTCCTCCGAAACCATCCAAGAAAAAGGATGATGAGGATTTTGAGCGCTTTGCTGAAATGATTAGACCTATCTTTTTGCGTATGCGATTGACTGATGTGCTCAAAACAAATCCTTATGCTAAGTATATGAAGGATATCATTACTAATAAAAGAAAGATACCGGAGGCTGAAATTTTCACCATGCTTGCTAATTACACTTTTAAGGGTGGAATACCAAAGAAACTTGGAGATCCAGGAGTACCTACTATACCATGCTCCATTAAAAGAAATTATGTTAAAACTGCTTTATGTGATCTTGGAGCCGGTGTTAGTATTATGCCTCTCTCTTTATATCGTAGACTTGACTTGAATAAGTTGACACCTACTGAAATATCTTTGCAAATGGCTGATAAATCAACTGCTATACCTGTCAGTATTTGTGAGGATGTGCCTGTTGTGGTTGCAAACGTTACTATTTTAACGGACTTTGTTATTCTTGATATTCCCGAGGATGATAGTATGTCTATTATTCTTGGAAGACCTTTCCTTAATACTGCAGGGGCTGTTATTGATTGCTACAAAGGCAATGTCACTTTTCATGTTAATGGTAATGAGCATACAGTGCACTTTCCGAGGAAACAACCTCATGTTTATAGTATCAACTCTATTGGAAAAATTCCATTGATTATATTTGGAGGTTTTGAATTTCCTCTTCCTACTGTCAAAAAGAAATATGATATACTTATTGTTGGGGATGTCCATATCCCCATTGAGGTAACATAGTGTTATTCGAAATTTCTCCGGTTCCATGATTATCGGAATGAGTTTGTTAATAAGACTTGATCAACCTTGTTAGTGGATTCTTTTTTATGAGCATGAGATGGATGAAACTAGAAGCACAACCTTCTGTACCCTCTTTATATTTTCTGTTCTTTAGTAGAAATAAAGTAAAATAGTATTTTTCTGTCTGTTTCCTGACTTATCCGTGCAATATAAAAATATCCCGAAAATAAAAGTCCTCAGAATGCCATGCCAATTTAATATGATTTTTTCGAGAATATTTAAGGATTTTTAGTGCAAAAATTACCGCGGGGGGGGGGGAGCTGCCACCTGGTCACGAGGGTGGAGGGCGCGCCCCCCTGCCTCGTGGGCCCACGGTGGCCCTCCTCCACTTATTCCTGCACCCATCTTCTTCCTCTGTCTCGCACAAACCCGAAAAACCAACTCAAGCTCGTGTTCCAGCAACTTTTGCTGCGATTTTCGATCTCCTTGCTCAAAGCACCTCTCGCAAAACTGCTTGGGGAGATTGTTCCTTGGTATGTGACTCCTCCATTGGTCCAATTAGTTTTTTTTCTAGTGCTTTATTCATTGCAAATTTGTGCTGCATAGGTGACCATGTTCTTGAGCTTGCATGTCAAATATATATGGTTCCAAGTAGTTCTAATGCTTGATATATGCTCTAGGCACTTGTATGAGTAGTTGCTATCAATCTTATTGAAGTTGGTTCACTTTGTTTGAAGTTACTAAAAATTTCAGATTGTTTCAGAAATAATGAAGAGACTTTTGAGGGGCTCGTCAAGCCGAAGTTCTAAACAGAAACAAAAGGAAGAAGAACAGAAGCCCAAATTTAATCTGCCTCGTATCGCGGAGGTCCGGCCGTGTGAATGGCCTTCCGATGACTTCTTGAGAAGTGCCGGGATTTATGAAGATTTCTATCTATTGATTGAGAACGCCGGCCTCACCAACTTCCTCCGCGACCAACGTCATCAGTATCTCTTACTCACAAATACTTTTGTGCAGAACTTCTACTTTTTCCCTAAGAAATCACCTCCAACAGTAGAGTTCCATTTATATGATGTTGCTAGGGAGATGACATTAGCTGCATTTTGCGAGGTTTGCAAAATACCTTTCGAGGGTTCTTTAGATGAACCACACCGTAATGAAGTGGAAGCTTATATTGACACTATCACTGTGGGAGAAACCAGGAAGGTTTCTGATGCAAGAATTACTAGCATACATTTCCCTGTTTTACGCTACTTTGCCTTATTTGCTGGTCGTTGCTTGATTGGTCGCGGGAACTATGGGAACCTTAGTATTCCTGATATTATTATTTTGCTCCATGGTTTATACCGCAATAACTCTGTTAGTATGGGTGGAATTGTTGCTAGACGGTTGAGTATGAACCGTACTAAGGGCCCCATCTTTGGAGGTATTTGTGCTTCACGCCTAGCTGAACATTTTGAAATACCTATTAGGCATGAGGAGAAAGAAGAAACAGCGCTGCCCCATGCTTATTTAGATTATAAGAGTATGGTAACGCATGATTTTCTTGTTAAGAATCACGAAGGGGCGCTTAAATATAAATTGTACTTTGATAAACATCACCCTGAGACTATTACTTTGCCTGCTCCCTCTTTGTTTAACTTGTCTGCAGGTACTTACATTGTTCCGTGGGTGGCTGTTCAAGCCTATCGGAATCCTGCACCAGCCTCGGAACTGGAGCCTCCACGAATGTCTGTTTATTCTTGGGATCCTGAGGCGGTTGCCAGCCAGTGGCAGTCAGAGTCCTCTTCATCACATTATGATCCCAACTATTCTTCATCGCAGTACAACCCCAGCTTCACCTACGGATATCAGCCAGGTTATCCCTGGCAATAGACCAACTTAGGCCAAAAGCCTAAGCTTGGGGGAGTACGTATTTCCCACCGACATTACATTCATGTTCACACACACTCATTGCTAGATGTCGGTGCTCATACTCTTTCACTGTAATATCCATTCTAGTTTAGTTTCCTTTTTCCTGCTTTCTTCTTGTGTGTTTAATAAACCTTAAGAAAAACAAAAAAATTTAGTGTTAGTCTACTTTCCATGCTTGTAGTAGAATTAAAAAGAAAACCCAAAAATATTTCCCGTCCTTCTTTTGCTTGTTGGGAGCTTTCCCGTGTAAATAGTTTTTATTTTTCTTTTCCTTTCTTTGGGGGTCGAGAAGACTATATTGAAAATGCTAAGTGGCTCTTATATGCAAGATTGTTTATTTAACTTAGAGCCCATATTACTTGTCTTCTCTCTTGAGTTGAATGCTTGTAGATTCCAGCTTAGTCCAATGCACGTGCACTCTTATTATTATACACACCGTTCGGTCGTGCAAGTGAAAGGCAATAATGATGATATATGATGGACTCATTGGGATGAGAAAAGCTGGTATGAACTCGACCTCTCTTGTTTTTGTAAATATGATGATTCATCGTTCCTGATTCAGCTATTATGAAGTAAACATATTTGCAATGACATTTAGAGATTATAGTTGCTTGTGCCATGCTTGATTAGCTATGAGTTATAATGGTTAACCTTGCGTGCCAACATGCTATCGGGATGATTATGATGTGGTATGATAGGATGGTATCCTCCTTTAAATGAATTGAGTGACTCGACTTGGCACATGTTCACGCATGTAGTTGAATCAAATCAACATAGCCTTCATGATATTTATGTTCATGGTGGATTATATCCTACTCATGCTTATATTCGGTGTGAATTAATTTTAATGCATGTTTACGGCTATTGTCGCTCTCTCAGTTGGTCGCTCTATCAGTTTGGTTTGGCCTACTAGATTGATCTTTCTTGCAATGGGAGAAGTGCTTAGCTTTGGGTTCAATCTTGTGGTGTCCTTTCCCAGTGACAGTAGGGGCAGCAAGGCACGTATTGTATTGTTGCCATCGAGGATAACAAGATGGGGTTTATTTCATATTGCATGAGTTTATCCCTCTACATCATGTCATCTTGCTTAAGCGTTACTCTGTTCTCTTGAACTTAATACTCTAGATGCATGCTGGATAGCGGTCGGTGTGTGGAGTAATAGTAGTAGATGCAGGCAGGAGTCAGTCTGCTTGTCTCGGATGTGATGCCTATATACATGATCATACCTAGATATTCTCATAACTATGCTCAATTCTGTCAATTGCTCAACAGTAATTTGTTTACCCACCGTGAATACTTATGCTCTCGAGAGAAGCCACTAGTGAAACCTATGGCCCATGGGTCTATCTTCCATCATATTAATCTTCCAATACTTAGTTATTTTTATTGCCTTTTACTTTACTTTGCATCTTTATCATAAAAATACCAAAAATATTATCTTATCATATCTATCAGATCTCACTCTCGTAAGTGACCGTGTAGGGATTGGCAACCCCTTATCGTGTTGGTTGCGATGATTTATTTGTTTGTGTAGGTGCGAGGGACTCGTGCGTGGCCTCCTACTGGATTGATACCTTGGTTCTCAAAAACTAAGGGAAATACTTACGCTACTTTGCTGCACTACCCTTTCCTCATCAAGGGAAAACCAAGGCTAGTGCTCAAGAGGTAGCAAGAAGGATTTCTGGCGCCGTTGCCGGGGAGGTCTACGCAAAAGTCAACATACCAAGTACCAATCACAACCCTTATCTCACGCATTACATTATTTGCCATTTGTCTCTCGTTTTCCTCTCCCCCACTTCACCCTTGTCATTTTATTCGCCCTCTCTCTCTCTCTATCCTCCCTCTCTTTCTCTATTTGCCTCTTTTTGCCCATTTCTTGTTTGCTTGTGTGTTGGATTGCTTGCTTGTCACGATGCCTCAACATAACACTAAATTGTGTGACTTTACCAATACCAATAACAATGATTTTATTAGCACTCTGATTGCTTCTCTTACCGATGCTGAATCTTGTGAAATTAATGATGCCTTGCTGAATCTTGTCATGAAAGATCCGTTTTCCGGCCTTCCTAGTGAAGATGCCGCTACCCACCTAAATAGATCCATTTATTCTCAATTGCTTGCCGATCATCGGGCAAGTCAACCAAAGTCCATACTTTGTTCTCATACATGGATCCCATCTCAGATTTCATGGCTTCAAGCCACTTTGCGGAATCTGGGCTCACCATTGCTTCTTCATAGTTCGTAGGTTCATCATGATCTAGCATCATAACTTCCAGAACGGGATTACCGTACCACTCTGGCGCGGATCTTATTCTGGTTGATCTACGAGGTTCAGTAGTATCTTGTTCTGAAGTTTCATGATCATTATCATTGACTTCCTCACTAACTGGTGTAGGTGTCACAGAAACGGTTTTCTGTGATGTACTATTTTCCAATAAGGGAGCAGGTACAGTTACCTCGTCAAGTTCTACTTTCCTCCCACTCACTTCTTTCGAGAGAAACTCCTTCGCCAGAAAGTTTCCGAATTTAGCAACAAAAGTCTTGCCTTTGGATCTGTGATAGAAGGTGTATCCAATAGTTTCCTTTGGATATCTTATGAAGACACATTTCTCCGATTTGGGTTCGAGCTTATCAGGTTGAAGCTTTTTCACATAAACATCGCAGCCCCAAACTTTCAGAAACGACAACTTTGGTTTCTTGCCAAACCACAATTCATAAGGCGTCGTCTCAACGGATTTTGATGGTGACCTATTTAACGTGAATGCGGCCGTCTCTAGAGCGTATCCCCAAAACGATAGCGGTAAATCAGTAAGAGACATCATAGATCGCACCATATCCAGTAAAGTACGATTACGATGTTCGGACACACCATTACGCTAAGGTGTTCCGGGTGGCGTGAGTTGCGAAACTATTCCACAATTTTTCAAATGTACACCAAACTCGTAACTCAAATATTCTCCTCCACGATCAGATCGTAGAAACTTTATTTTCTTGTTACGACGATTTTCAACTTCACTCTGAAATTCTTTGAACTTTTCAAATGTTTCAGACTTGTGTTTAATTAAGTAGATATACCCATATCTGCTTAAATCATCTGTGAAGGTGAGAAAATAACGATATCCGCCACGAGCCTCAATATTCATTGGACCACATACATCTGTATGTATGATTTCCAACAAATCTGTTGCTCTCTCCATAGTACCGGAGAACGGTGTTTTGGTCATCTTGCCCATGAGGCACGGTTCGCAAGTACCAAGTGATTCATAATCAAGTGGTTCCAAAAGTCCATCAGAATGGAGTTTCTTCATGCGCTTTACACCGATATGACCTAAACGGCAGTGCCACAAATAAGTTGCACTATCATTATCAACTCTGCATCTTTTGGCTTCAACATTATGAATATGTGTGTTACTACTATCGAGATCCAACAAGAATAGACCACTCTTCAAGGGTGCATGACCATAAAAGATATTACTCATATAAATAGAACAACCATTATTCTCCGATTTAAATGAATAACCGTCTCGCATCAAACAAGATCCAGATATAATGTTCATGCTTAACGGTGGCACCAAATAACAATTATTTAGGTATAATACTAATCCCGAAGGTAGATGTAGAGGTAGTGTGCCGACTGCGATCACATCGACTTTGGAACCGTTTCCCACGCGCATCGTCGCCTCGTCCTTAACCAATCTTCGCTTGATCTGTAGTCCCTGTTTCGAGTTGCAAATATTAGCAACAGAACCAGTATCAAATACCCAGGTGCTACTGCGAGCATTAGTAAGGTACACATCAATAACATGTATATCACATATACCTTTGTTCACCTTGCCATCCTTCTTATCTGCCAAATACTTGGGGCAGTTCTGCTTCCAGTGACCAGTCTGCTTGCAATAGAAGCACTCAGTTTCAGGCTTAGGTCCAGGTTTGGGTTTCTTCTCTTGAGTAGCAACTTGCTTGCCGTTCTTTTTGAAGTTCCCCTTCTTCTTCCCTTTGCCCTTTTTCTTGAAACTAGTGGTCTTGTTTACCATCAACACTTGATGCTCCTTCTTGATTTCTACCTCTGCAGCTTTTGTTGGAAATATGCCCTAGAGGCAATAATAAAAGCATTATTATTATATTTCCTTGTTCATGATAATTGTCTTTATTTCCTTGTTCATGATAATTATTATATGGGTGAAGGAGTTCATCACCGACCTAGGAGTCATACCCAATGCGTCGGGGCCGATCAAGCTCTTCTGTGACAACACTGGAGCCATTGCACTTGCCAAGGAGCCCAGGTTTCACAAGAAGACAAGGCACATCAAGCGTCGCTTCAACTCCATTCGTGAAAATGTTCAAGATGGAGACATAGAGATTTGTAAAGTACATACGGACCTGAATGTAGCAGATCCGTTGACTAAACCTCTCCCTAGAGCAAAACATGATCAACACCAGAATTCCATGGGTGTTCGATTCATCACAATGTAACTAGATTATTGACTCTAGTGCAAGTGGGAGACTGTTGGAAATATGCCCTAGAGGCAATAATAAAAGCATTATTATTATATTTCCTTGTTCATGATAATTGTCTTTATTCATGCTATAATTGTGTTATCCGGAAATCGTAATACATGTGTGAATAACAGACACCAACATGTCCCTAGTGAGCCTCTAGTTGACTAGCTCGTTGATCAACAGATAGTCATGGTTTCCTGACTATGGACACTGGATGTCATTGATAACGAGATCACATCATTAGGAGAATGATGTGATGGACAAGACCCAATCCTAAACATAGCACAAGATCGTATAGTTCGTTTGCTAGAGTTTTCCAATGTCAAGTATCTTTTCCTTAGACCATGAGATCGTGTAACTCCCGGATACCGTAGGAGTGCTTTGGGTATGCCAAACGTCACAACGTAACTGGGTGACTATAAAGGTAGACTACGGGTATCTCCGAAAGTGTCTGTTGGGTGACATGGATCAAGACTGGGATTTGTCACTCCGTATGACGGAGAGGTATCACTGGGCCCACTCGGTAATGCATCATCATAATGAGCTCAGAGTGACCAAGTGTCTGGTCACGGGATCATGCATTACGGTACGAGTAAAGTGACTTGCCGGTAACGAGATTGAACGAGGTATTGGGATACCGACGATCGAATCTCGGGCAAGTAACATATCGATAGACAAAGGGAATAGCGTACGGGGTTGATTGAATCCTCGACATCGTGGTTCATCCGATGAGATCATCGTGGAGCATGTGGGAGCCAACATGGGTATCCAGATCCCGCTGTTGGTTATTGACCGGAGAGTCGTCTCGGTCATGTCTGCTTGTCTCCCGAACCCGTAGGGTCTACACACTTAAGGTTCAGTTACGCTAGGGTTGTAGGGATATGTATATGCAGTAACCCGAATGTTGTTCGGAGTCCCGGATGAGATCCCGGACGTCACGAGGAGTTCCGGAATGGTCCGGAGGTAAAGATTTATATATGGGAAGTCCTGTTTCGGGCATCGGGACAAGTTTCGGGGTTATCGGTATTGTACCGGGACCACCGGAAGGGTCCCGGGGGTCCACCGGGTGGGTCCACCTGTCCCGGGGGGCCACATGGGCTGTAAGGGGGTGCGCCTTGGCCTAATGGGCCAAGGGCACCAGCCCCACATAGGCCCATGCGCCTAGGGTTTGAAGGGGAAGAGTCCTAGGAGGGGAAGGCACCTCCTAGGTGCCTTGGGGGGGAGGGAAACCCCCTTGGCCGCCGCACCCCCTAGGAGATTGGATCTCCTAGGGCCGGCCACCCCCCTTGGCCCTCCTATATATAGTGGGGGAGAGGAGGGACTTCATACCTGAACGCCTTGGCCTTTGGTTGCCTCCTTCTCCCTCCCCAACACCTCCTCCTCCTCCATAGTGCTTAGCGAAGCTCTGCCGGAGTACTGCAGCTCCATCAACACCACGCCGTCGTGCTGCTGCTGGTGCCATCTCCCTCAACCTCTCCTCCCTCCCTTGCTGGATCAAGAAGGAGGAGACGTGGCTGTTCCGTACGTGTGTTGAACGCGGAGGTGCCGTCCGTTCGGCGCTGGTCATCGGTGATTTGGATCACGTCGAGTACGACTACATCATCACCGTTCTTTTGAACGCTTCCGCTCGCGATCTACAAAGGTATGTAGATGCATCCAATCACTCGTTGCTAGATGAACTCCTAGATGATCTTGGTGAAACGAGTAGGAAAATTTTTGTTTTCTGCAACGTTCCCCAACAGTGGCATCATGAGCTAGGTCTATGCGTAGTTCTTCTTGCGCGAGTAGAACACAATTTGTTGTGGGCGTAGATTTGTCAACTTTCTTGCCGTTACTAGTCCTTTCTTGCTTCAGCGGTATTGTGGGATGAAGCGGCCCGGACCAACCTTACACGTACGCTTACGTGAGACCGGTTCCACCGACTAACATGCACTAGTTGCATAAGGTGGCTGGCGGGTGTCTGTCTCTCCTACTTTAGTTGGAGCGGAATCGATGAACAGGGTCCTTATGAAGGGTAAATAGAAGTTGACAAATCACGTTGTGGCTTTAACGTAGGTAAGAAAACGTTCTTGCTAGAACCCTAATTCAGCCACGTAAAACTTGCAACAACAATTAGAGGACGTCTAACTTGTTTTTGCAGCAAGTGGTTTGTGATATGATATGGCCAAAGTTGTGATGAATGATGAATGATCTATATGTGATGTATGAGATGTTCATGCTATTGTAATAGGATTCACGACTTGCATGTCGATGAGTATGACAACCGGCAGGAGCCATAGGAGTTGTCTTTATTCTTTTAATGACCTGCGTGTCATCGAGAAACGCCATGTAAATTACTTTACTTTATTGCTAAACGCGTTAGCCATAGTAGTAGAAGTAATAGTTGGCGAGCAACTTCATGGAGACACGATGATGGAGATCATGATGATGGAGATCATGGTGTCAAGCCGGTGACAAGATGATCATGGAGCCCCAAGATGGAGATCAAAGGAGCTGTGTGATATTGGCCATATCATGTCACGTTTATTATTTGATTGCATGTGATGTTTATCATGTTTTGCATCTTGTTTACTTAGAACGACGGTAGTAAATAAGATGATCCCTCACAATAAATTCAAGAAGTGTTCCCCCTAACTGTGCACCGTTGCGACAGTTCGCTGTTTCAAAACACCACGTGATGATCGGGTGTTTTATTCAGACGTTCACATACAACGGGTGTAAGACAGATTTACACATGCAAACACTTAGGTTGACTTGACGAGCCTAGCATGTACAGACATGGCCTCGGAACACAGAAGACCGAAAGGTCGAGCATGAGTCGTATAGAAGATACGATCAACATGAAGATGTTCACCGATGTTGACTAGTCCGTCTCACGTGATGATCGGACACGGTCTAGTTTAACTCGGATCATGTAATACTTAGATGACTAGAGGGATGTCTAATCTAAGTGGGAGTTCACTAATAATTTGATTAGTTGAACTTAATTATCATGAACTTAGTCTAAAATCTTTGCAATATGTCTTGTAGATCAAATGGCCAACGTAGTCCTCAACTTCAACGCGTTCCTAGAGAAAACTAAGCTGAAAGACGATGGCAGCAACTATACGGACTGGGTCCGGAACCTGAGGATCATCCTCATAGCTGCCAAGAAAGATTATGTCCTACAAGCACCGCTTGGTGACGCACCCGTTCTCCCTGCAGAACAAGATGTTATGAACGCTTGGCAGGCACGTTCCGATGACTACTCCCTCGTTCAGTGCGGCATGCTTTACAGCCTAGAGCCGGGGCTCCAAAAGCGTTTTGAGAGACATGGAGCATATGAGATGTTCGAAGAGCTGAAAATGGTTTTCCAAGCTCATGCCCGGGTCGAGAGATATGAAGTCTCCGACAAATTCTTCAGCTGTAAGATGGAGGAAAACAGTTCTGTCAGTGAGCACATACTCACTATGTCTGGGTTGCATAACCGCTTGACTCAGCTGGGAGTTAATCTCCCGGATGATGCGGTCATTGACAGAATCCTCCAGTCGCTTCCACCAAGCTACAAGAGCTTTGTGATGAACTTCAATATGCAGGGGATGGAAAAGACCATTCCTGAAGTATTTGCTATGCTGAAATCAGCAGAGGTAGAAGTCAGGAAGGAACATCAAGTGTTGATGGTCAATAAAACCACTAAGTTCAAGAAAGGCAAGGGTAAAAAGAACTTCAAGAAGGACGGCAAGGAGGTTGCCGCGCCCGGCAAGCAAGCTGCCGGGAAGAAGCCAAAGAATGGACCCAAGCCCGAGACTGAGTGCTTTTATTGCAAGGGAAGCGGTCACTGGAAGCGGAACTGCCCTAAGTACTTAGCGGATAAGAAGGCCGGCAAAACAAAAGGTATATGTGATATACATGTAATTGATGTGTACCTTACTAGTGCCCGTAGTAGCTCCTGGGTATTTGATACCGGTGCAGTTGCTCACATTTGTAACTCAAAGCAGGGGCTGCGGAATAAGCGGAAACTGGCAAAGGACGAGGTGACGATGCGCGTCGGGAATGGTTCCAAGGTCAATGTGATCGCCGTCGGCACGCTACCTCTGCATCTCCCTTCGGGATTAGTTTTAAACCTTAATAATTGTTATTTAGTGCCAGCTTTGAGCATGAACATTGTATCGGGATCTCGTTTAATTCGAGATGGCTACTCTTTTAAATCTGAGAATAATGGTTGTTCCATTTTTATGAGAGATATGTTTTATGGTCATGCTCCTATGGTGAATGGTTTATTCCTTATGAATCTCGAACGTGATGCTACACATGTTCATAATGTGAGTACCAAAAGAAGTAAGGTTGATAATGATAGTCCCACATACTTGTGGCACTGCCGCCTTGGTCACATAGGTGTCAAACGCATGAAGAAGCTCCATGCTGATGGACTTTTAGAGTCTCTTGATTATGAATCATTTGACACGTGCGAACCATGCCTTATGGGTAAAATGACCAAGACTCCGTTCTCAGGAACAATGGAGCGAGCAACCGACTTATTGGAAATCATACATACCGATGTGTGCGGTCCAATGAGTGTTGAGGCTCGCGGTGGCTATCGTTATGTTCTCACCCTCACTGATGATTTAAGTAGGTATGGGTATATCTACTTAATGAAACACAAGTCTGAAACCTTTGAAAAGTTCAAGGAATTTCAGAGTGAGGTTGAAAATCAACGTGACAGGAAAATCAAGTTTCTGCGATCAGATCGTGGAGGAGAATACTTGAGTCACGAGTTTGGGCACACACTTAAGAAAATGTGGAATAGTTTCACAACTCACGCCGCCTGGAACACCTCAGCGTAATGGTGTGTCCGAACGTCGTAATCGCACTCTATTAGATATGGTGCGATCTATGATGTCTCTTACCGATTTACCGCTTTCCTTTTGGGGCTATGCTTTAGAGACTGCCGCATTCACTTTAAATAGGGCTCCGTCGAAATCCGTTGAGACGACACCGTATGAATTATGGTTTGGGAAGAAACCTAAGCTGTCGTTTCTAAAAGTTTGGGGATGCGATGCTTATGTCAAGAAACTTCAACCTGAAAAGCTCGAACCCAAGTCGGAAAAATGCGTCTTCATAGGATACCCAAAAGAAACTATTGGGTACACCTTCTACCTCAGATCCGAAGGCAAGATCTTTGTTGCCAAGAATGGGTCCTTTCTGGAGAAAGAGTTTCTCTCGAAAGAAGTAAGTGGGAGGAAAGTAGAGCTTGATGAAGTATTACCTCTTGAACCGGAAAATGGCGCAACTCAAGAAAATGTTCCTGAGGTGCCAGCACCGACTAGAGAGGAAGTTAATGATAATGATCAAGATACTTCTGATCAAGCTCCTACTGAAATTCGAAGGTCCACAAGGACACGTTCCGCACCAGAGTGGTACGGCAACCCTGTCTTGGAAATCATGTTGTTAGACAACGGTGAACCTTCGAACTATGAAGAAGCGATGGCGGGCCCGGATTCCGACAAATGGCTAGAAGCCATGAAATCCGAGATAGGATCCATGTATGAAAACGAAGTATGGACTTTGACTGACTTGCCCGTTGAACGGCGAGCCATAGAAAATAAATGGATCTTTAAGAAGAAGACAGACGCGGATGGTAATGTGACCATCTATAAAGCTCGGCTTGTCGCTAAGGGTTATCGACAAGTTCAAGGGGTTGACTACGATGAGACTTTCTCACCGGTAGCGAAGCTGAAGTCCGTCCGAATCATGTTAGCAATTGCCGCATTCTATGATTACGAAATATGGCAAATGGACGTCAAAACGGCATTCCTTAATGGTTTCCTTAAGGAAGAATTGTATATGATGCAGCCGGAAGGTTTTGTCGATCCTAAGAATGCTGACAAAGTGTGCAAGCTCCAACGCTCGATTTATGGGCTGGTGCAAGCATCTCGGAGTTGGAACATTCGCTTTGATGAGATGATCAAAGCGTTTGGGTTTACACAGACTTATGGAGAAGCCTGCGTTTACAAGAAAGTGAGTGGGAGCTCTGTAGCATTTCTCATATTATATGTAGATGACATACTTTGATGGGAAATGATATAGAACTCTTGGACAGCATCAAGGCCTACTTGAATAAAAGTTTTTCAATGAAGGACCTTGGAGAAGCTGCTTATATATTAGGCATCAAAATCTATAGAGATAGATCGAGACGCCTCATAGGTCTTTCACAAAGCACATACCTTGATAAGATATTGAAGAAGTTCAATATGGATCAATCCAAGAAGGGGTTCTTGCCTGTGTTACAAGGTGTGAAATTGAGCTCAGCTCAATGTCCGACCACGGCAGAAGATATAGAAGAGATGAGCGTCATCCCCTATGCCTCAGCCATAGGTTCTATTATGTATGCCATGCTGTGTACCAGACCTGATGTTAACCTTGCCGTAAGTTTGGTAGGAAGGTACCAAAGTAATCCCGGCAAGGAACACTGGACAGCGGTCAAGAATATCCTGAAGTACCTGAAAAGGACTAAGGAAATGTTTCTCGTTTATGGAGGTGACGAAGAGCTCGTCGTAAAGGGTTACGTCGACGCTAGCTTCGACACAGATCTGGATGACTCTAAGTCACAAACCGGATACGTGTATATTTTGAATGGTGGGGCAGTAAGCTGGTGCAGTTGCAAGCAAAGCGTCGTGGCGGGATCTACATGTGAAGCGGAGTACATGGCAGCCTCGGAGGCAGCACATGAAGCAATATGGGTGAAGGAGTTCATCACCGACCTAGGAGTCATACCCAATGCGTCGGGGCCGATCAAGCTCTTCTGTGACAACACTGGAGCTATTGCACTTGCCAAGGAGCCCAGGTTTCACAAGAAGACAAGGCACATCAAGCGTCGCTTCAACTCCATTCGTGAAAATGTTCAAGATGGAGACATAGAGATTTGTAAAGTACATACGGACCTGAATGTAGCAGATCCGTTGACTAAACCTCTCCCTAGAGCAAAACATGATCAACACCAGAATTCCATGGGTGTTCGATTCATCACAATGTAACTAGATTATTGACTCTAGTGCAAGTGGGAGACTGTTGGAAATATGCCCTAGAGGCAATAATAAAAGCATTATTATTATATTTCCTTGTTCATGATAATTGTCTTTATTCATGCTATAATTGTGTTATCCGGAAATCGTAATACATGTGTGAATAACAGACACCAACATGTCCCTAGTGAGCCTCTAGTTGACTAGCTCGTTGATCAACAGATAGTCATGGTTTCCTGACTATGGACACTGGATGTCATTGATAACGAGATCACATCATTAGGAGAATGATGTGATGGACAAGACCCAATCCTAAACATAGCACAAGATCGTATAGTTCGTTTGCTAGAGTTTTCCAATGTCAAGTATCTTTTCCTTAGACCATGAGATCGTGTAACTCCCGGATACCGTAGGAGTGCTTTGGGTATGCCAAACGTCACAACGTAACTGGGTGACTATAAAGGTAGACTACGGGTATCTCCGAAAGTGTCTGTTGGGTGACATGGATCAAGACTGGGATTTGTCACTCCGTATGACGGAGAGGTATCACTGGGCCCACTCGGTAATGCATCATCATAATGAGCTCAGAGTGACCAAGTGTCTGGTCACGGGATCATGCATTACGGTACGAGTAAAGTGACTTGCCGGTAACGAGATTGAACGAGGTATTGGGATACCGACGATCGAATCTCGGGCAAGTAACATATCGATAGACAAAGGGAATAGCGTACGGGGTTGATTGAATCCTCGACATCGTGGTTCATCCGATGAGATCATCGTGGAGCATGTGGGAGCCAACATGGGTATCCAGATCCCGCTGTTGGTTATTGACCGGAGAGTCGTCTCGGTCATGTCTGCTTGTCTCCCGAACCCGTAGGGTCTACACACTTAAGGTTCAGTTACGCTAGGGTTGTAGGGATATGTATATGCAGTAACCCGAATGTTGTTCGGAGTCCCGGATGAGATCCCGGACGTCACGAGGAGTTCCGGAATGGTCCGGAGGTAAAGATTTATATATGGGAAGTCCTGTTTCGGGCATCGGGACAAGTTTCGGGGTTATCGGTATTGTACCGGGACCACCGGAAGGGTCCCGGGGGTCCACCGGGTGGGTCCACCTGTCCCGGGGGGCCACATGGGCTGTAAGGGGGTGCGCCTTGGCCTAATGGGCCAAGGGCACCAGCCCCACATAGGCCCATGCGCCTAGGGTTTGAAGGGGAAGAGTCCTAGGAGGGGAAGGCACCTCCTAGGTGCCTTGGGGGGAGGGAAACCCCCTTGGCCGCCGCACCCCTAGGAGATTGGATCTCCTAGGGCCGGCCACCCCCCTTGGCCCTCCTATATATAGTGGGGGAGAGGAGGGACTTCATACCTGAACGCCTTGGCCTTTGGTTGCCTCCTTCTCCCTCCCCAACACCTCCTCCTCCTCCTTAGTGCTTAGCGAAGCTCTGCCGGAGTACTGCAGCTCCATCAACACCACGCCGTCGTGCTGCTGCTGGTGCCATCTCCCTCAACCTCTCCTCCCTCCCTTGCTGGATCAAGAAGGAGGAGACGTGGCTGTTCCGTACGTGTGTTGAACGCGGAGGTGCCGTCCGTTCGGCGCTGGTCATCGGTGATTTGGATCACGTCGAGTACGACTACATCATCACCGTTCTTTTGAACGCTTCCGCTCGCGATCTACAAAGGTATGTAGATGCATCCAATGACTCGTTGCTAGATGAACTCCTAGATGATCTTGGTGAAACGAGTAGGAAAATTTTTGTTTTCTGCAACGTTCCCCAACAGCTTTCAGCATCGCGAAGAGCTCGGGAATAGTCTTGTTCATCCCTTGCATATTATAGTTCATCACGAAGCTCTTGTAGCTTGGTGGCAGTGATTGAAGAATTCTGTCAATGACGCAATCATCTGGAAGATTAACTCCCAATTGAATCAAGTGATTATTATACCCAGACATTTTGAGTATATGCTCACTGACAGAACTGTTCTCCTCCATCTTGCAGCTATAGAACTTATTGGAGACTTTATATCTCCCAATCCGGGCATTTGCTTGAAATATTAACTTCAACTCCTGGAACATCTCATATGCTCCATGACGTTCAAAACGTCGTTGAAGTCCCGATTCTAAGCCGTAAAGCATGGCACACTGAACTATCGAGTAGTGATCAGCTTTGCTCTGCCAGACGTTCATAACATCCGGCGTTGCTCCTGCAGTAGGCCTGGCACCCAGCGGTGCTTCCAGGACGTAATTCTTCTGTGCAGCAATGAGGATAATCCTCAAGTTACGGACCCAGTCCGTGTAATTGCTACCATCATCTTTCAACTTTGCTTTCTCAAGGAACGCATTAAAATTCAACGGAACAACAGCACGAGCCATCTATCTACAATCAAACATAAACAAGCAAGATACTAATCAGGTACTAAGTTTCATGATAAATTTAAGTTCAGTTAATCAAATTAATTAAAGAACTCCCACTTAGATAGACATCCCTCTAATCCTCTAAGTGATCACGTGATCCAAATCAACTAAACCATAACCGATCATCACGTGAGATGGAGTAGTTTTCAATGGTGAACATCGTTATGTTGATCATATCTACTATATGATTCACGCTCGACCTTTCGGTCTCCGTGTTCCGAGGCCATATCTGTATATGCTTGGCTCGTTAAGTATAACCTGAGTATTCCGCGTGTGCAACTGTTTTGCACCCGTTGTATTTGAACGTAGAACCTATCACACCCGATCATCACGTGGTGTCTCAGCACGAAGAACTTTCGCAACGGTGCATACTCAGGGAGAACACTTCTTGATAATTTAGTGAGAGATCATCTTATAATGCTACCGTCAATCAAAGCAAGATAAGATGCATAAAAGGATAAACATCACATGCAATCAATATAAGTGATATGATATGGCCATAATCATCTTGTGCTTGTGATCTCCATCTCCGAAGCACCGTCGTGATCACCATCGTCACCGGCGTGACACCATGATCTCCATCGTAGCATCGTTGTCGTCTCGCCAAGCTTGTGCTTCTACGACTATCGCTACCTCTTAGTGATAAAAGTAAAGCATTACATCGCGATTGCATTGCATACAATAAAACGACAACCATAAGGCTCCTGCCAGTTGCCGATAACTCGGTTACAAAACATGATCATCTCATACAATAAAATTCAGCATCATGTCTTGACCATATCACATCACAACATGCCCTGCAAAAACAAGTTAGACGTCCTCTACTTTGTCGTTGCAAGTTTTACGTGGCTGCTACGGGCTTAAGCAAGAACCAATCTCACCTATGCATCAAAACCACAACGATAGTTTGTCAAATAGACTCCGTTTTAACCTTCGCAAGGACCGGGCGTAGCCATGCTTGGTTCAACTAAAGTTGGAGAAACTGTCACCCACAAGCCACCTATGTTCAAAGCACGTCGGGAGAACCGGTCTCGCGTAAGCGTACGCGTAATGTCGGTCTGGGCCGCTTCATCCAGCAATACCGCCGAACCAAAGTATGACATGCTGGTAGGCAATATGACTTATATCGCCCACAACTCATTTGTGTTCTACTCGTGCATATAACATCAACATAAATAACCTAGGCTCGGATGCCACTAATGGGTTTCGTAGTAATTTCAAAAAAATTCCTACGCACACGCAAGATCATGTGATGTATAGCAACGAGAGGGGAGAGTGTTGTCTACGTACCCACGCAGACCGACTGCGGAAGCATTGACACAATGTAGAGGAAGTAGTCGTACGTCTTCACGATCCAACCGATCAAGCACCGAAACTACGGCACCTCCCAGTTCGAGCACACGTTCAGCTCGATGACGATCCCCGGACTCCGATCCAGCAAAGTGTCAGGGAAGAGTTCCGTCAGCATGACGGCGTGGTGACGATCTTGATGTACTACAGCAGCAGGGCTACGCCTAAACTCCGCTACAGTATTATCGAGGAATATGGTGGCTGGGGGCACCGCACACGGTTAAGGAATAGATCACATGGATCAACTTGTGTGTCTCTGGGGTGCCTCTGCCTCAGTATATAAAGGAGCCAAGGGGGAGGGGGCCGCCGGCCAGGAGGAGGGCGCAGGAGGAGTCCTACTCCTCCTGGGAGTAGGACTCCCCCCCCCCAATCCTAGTTGGACTAGGATTCCCCGAGGGGGAAAGAGAGAGAGGGGGGCCGGCCACCTCTCCTAGTCCTAATAGGACTAGGGGAGGGGGGAGGCGCGTGGCCACCTTGGGCTTCCCCTTTCTCCTTTCCACTAAAGCCCATTAAGGCCCATATGGTTCCCGGGGGGTTCCGGTAACCTCCCGGTACTCCGGTAAAATCCCAATTTCACCCAAAACACTTCCGATGTCCAAATATAAGCTTCCAATATATCAATCTTTATGTCTCGACCATTTCGAGACTCCTCATCATGTCCGTGATCACATCCGGGACTCCGAACAACCTTCGGTACATCAAAATGCATAAAGTCATAATATAACTGTCATCGTAACCTTAAGCGTGCGGACCCTACGGGTTGAGAACAATGTAGACATGACCGAGACACGTCTCCGGTCAATAACCAATAGCGGGACCTGGATGCCCATATTGGCTCCTACATATTCTACGAAGATCTTTATCGGTCAGACCGCATAACAACATACGTTGTTCCCTTTGTCATCGGTATGTTACTTGCCCGAGATTCGATCATCGGTATTCCAATACCTAGTTCAATCTCGTTACCAGCAAGTCTCTTTACTCGTTCTTGTAATGCATCATCCCGCAACTAACTCATTAAGTTGCAATGCTTGCAAGGCTTAAGTGATGTGCATTACCGAGAGGGCCCACAGATACCTCTCCAACAATCGGAGTGACAAAACCTAATCTCGAAATACGCCAACCCAACATGTACCTTTGGAGACACCTGTAGTACTCCTTTATAATCACCCAGTTACGTTGTGACGTTTGGTAGTACCCAAAGTGTTCCTCCGGTAAACGGGGGTTGCATAATCTGATAGTTATAGGAACATGTATAAGTCATGAAGAAAGCAATAGCAACATACTAAACGATCGGGTGCTAAGCTAATGGAATGGGTCATGTCAATAAGATCATTCTCTTAATGATGTGATCCCGTTAATCAAATAACAACTCATTGTTCATGGTTAGGAAACATAACCATCTTTGATTAATGAGCTAGTCAAGTAGAGGCATACTAGTGACACTTTGTTTGTCTATGTATTCACACATGTATTATGTTTCCGGTTAATACAATTCTAGCATGAATAATAAACATTTATCATGATTATAAGGAAATAAATAATAACTTTATTATTGCCTCTAGGGCATATTTCCTTCACCATGCGCCTAGGGTTCAAGAAGGGAAGAGTCCCAAAGGGGGAAGGCACCCCCTAGGTGCCTTGGGGGGGAGGGATTCCTCCCTTGGTCGGTGCCCCCTTAGGAGATTGGATCTCCTAGGGCCGGCGCCCCCCCCCCTTGGACTCCCTATATATAGTGGGGGAAGGACGGCCTTTGACAACACATCTTTGGTGCCTCCCTCTCCCTCTCCAACACATCCTCCTCCTCCATAGTGCTTGGCGAAGCCCTACCGGAGTACTGCAGCTCCATCAACACCACGCCGTCGTGCTGCTGCTGGAGCCATCTTCCTCAACCTCTCCTTCCCCTTGCTGGATCAAGAAGGAGACATTACGCTGACCGTACATGTGTTGAATGCGGAGGTGCCGTCCGTTCGGTGCTAGGATCTCCGGTGATTTGGATCACGTCGAGTACGCCTTCCTCATCCCCGTTCTTTGAACGCTTCCGCGCATGATCTACAAAGGTATGTAGATGCAATCCAATCACTCATTGCTATATGAACTCCTAGATGGATCTTGGTGAAATCGAAGGAAATTTTTTGTTTTCTGCAACGTTCCCCAACATTGAGCATGAACATTGTATCAGGATCTCGTTTAATTCGAGATGGCTACTCATTTAAATCCAAGAATAATGGTTGTTCTATTTATATGAGAGATATGTTTTATGGTCATGCTCCGTTGGTGAATGGTTTATTCTTAATGAATCTCGAGCGTAATGTTACACATATTCATAGTGTGAATACCAAAAGATGTAAGGTTGATAATGATAGTCCCACATACTTGTGGCACTGCCGCCTTGGTCACATAGGTGTCAAACGCATGAAGAAGCTCCATGCATATGGACTTTTGGAGTCTCTTGATTACGAATCATTTGACACGTGCGAACCATGCCTCATTGGTAAAATGACCAAGACTCCGTTCTCATGAACAATGGAGCGAGCAACCAACTTATTGGAAATCATACATACTGAAGTGTGTGGTCCAATGAGTGTTGATGCTCGCGGTGGCTATCGTTATGTTCTCACCCTCACTGATGACTTGAGTAGATATGGGTATATCTACTTAATGAAACACAAGTCTGAGACCTTTGAAAAGTTCAAGGAATTTCAGAGTGAGGTTGAGAATCAACGTGATAGGAAAATCAAGTTCTTGCGATCAGATCGTGGGGGAGAATACTTGAGTCACGAATTTGGCACACACTTAAGAAAATGTGGAATAGTTTCACAACTCACGCCGCCTGGAACACCTCAGCATAATGGTGTGTCTGAACGTCGTAATCGCACTCTATTGGATATGTGCGATCTATGATGTCTCTTACTGATTTACCGCTGTCATTTTGGGGATATGCTTTAGAGACTGCCGCATTCACTTTAAATAGGGCTCCGTCGAAATACGTTGAGACGACACCGTATGAATTATAGTTTGGGAAGAAACCTAAGCTGTCGTTTCTAAAAGTTTGGGGATGCGATGCTTATGTCAAGAAACTTCAACCTGGAAAGCTCGAACCCAAATCAGAAAAATGCGTCTTCATAGGATACCCTAAAGAAACTATTGGGTATACCTTCTACCTCAGATCCGAAGGCAAGATCTTTGTTGCCAAGAATGGATCCTTTCTAGAGAAAGAGTTTCTCTCAAAAGAAATAAGTGGGAGGAAAGTAGAACTTGATGAAGTATTACCTCTTGAACCGGTAAGTGGCGCAACTCAAGAAAATGTTCCTGAGGTGCCTGCTCCGACTAGAGAGGAAGTTAATGATGATGATCATGAAACTTCAGATCAAGTTGCTGTTGGGGTACGTAGCAGAATTTTAAAATTTTCTATGCATCACCAAGATCAATCTATGGAGTCATGTAGCAACGAGGGAGAGAGGAGTGCATCTACATACCCTTGTAGATCGCGCGCGGAAGCGTTCAAGAGAACGGAGTTGATGGAGTCGTACTCGTCGTGATCCAAATCATTGATGACCAAGTGCCGAACGGACAACACCTCCGCGTTCAACACACGTATGGTTGGAAGACGTCTCCTTCTTCTCGATCCAGCAAGGGAGAAGGAGTGGTTGATGAAGATCCAGCAGAACGACGGTGTGGTGGTGGATGCAGCAGGATCCCGGCAGGGCATCGCCAAGCGCAAGCGGGGAGGAGAGGTGTTACGGAGGGAGAGGGAGGCGCCAAGAGCAAAGGGTGCGGCTTCCCTCCCCCCCCCCCTCTTTATATAGGGGCCTTGGAGGGGCCGGCCCTAGGGAGATGGATCTCCAAGGGGGCGGCAGCCAAGGGGTGGCTTCCCCCCCAAGCCAAGTGGGGGGCGCCCCCATTCCTAGGGTTTCCCAACCCTAGGCGCAGGGGAGGCCCAAGGGGGGGCGCACCAGCCCACTAGGGGCTGGTTCCCCTCCCAATTCAGCCCATGGGGCCCTCCGGGATAGGTGGCCCCACCCGATGGACCCCCGGGACCCTTCCGGTGGTCCCGGTACAATACCGGCGACCCCCGAAACCTTCCCGATGGCCAAAACTGGACTTCATATATATAAATCTTTACCTCCGGACCATTCCGGAACTCCTCGTGACGTCCGGGATCTCATCCGGGACTCTGAACAACTTTTGGGTTACTGCATACTAATATCTCTACAACCCTAGCGTCACCGAACCTTAAGTGTGTAGACCCTACGGGTTCGGGAGACATGCAGACATGACCGAGACGACTCTCGGGTCAATAACCAACAGCGAGATCTGGATACCCATGTTGGCTCCCACATGCTCCACGATGATCTCATCGGATGAACCACGATGTCGAGGATTCAATCAATCCGTATACAATTCCCTTTGTCAATCGGTAAGTTACTTGCCCGAGACTCGATCGTCGGTATTCCAATACCTCGTTCAATCTCGTTACCGTCAAGTCACTTTACTCGTGTCGTAATGCATGAGCCCGTGATCAACCACTTGGTCACATTGAGCTCATTATGATGATGCATTACCGAGTGGGCCCAGAGATACCTCTCCGTCATACGGAGTGAAAAATCCCAGTCTCGAATCGTGCCAACCCAACAGACACTTTCGGAGATACCTGTAGTGTACCTTTATAGTCACCCAGTTACGTTGTGACATTTGTCACACCCAAGGCACTCCCGCCGCCCCCCCTTGCAACTCCCGGATACCGTATGAGTGCTTTGGGTGTGTCAAACGTCAAAACGTAACTGGGTGACTATAAAGGTACATTACAGGTATCTCCGAAAGTGTCTGTTGGGTTGGCACGAATCGAGACCGGGATTTGTCACTCCGTATGACGGAGAGGTATCTCTGGGCCCACTCGGTAATGCATCATCATAATGAGCTCAATGTGACCAAGTGGTTGATCACGGGATCATGCATTACGGTACGAGTAAAGTGACTTGCCGGTAACGAGATTGAATGAGGTATTGGGATACCGACGATCGAGTCTCGGGCAAGTAACGTACCGATTGACAAAGGGAATTGTATACGGATTGATTGAATCCTCGACAACATGGTTCATCCGATGAGATCATCAAGGAGCATGTGGGAGCCAACATGGGTATCCAGATCCCGCCGTTGGTTATTGACCGGAGAGTCGTCTCGGTCATGTCTGCGTGTCTCCCGAACCCGTAGGGTCTACACACTTAAGGTTCCGTGACGCTAGGATTGTTGAGATATTAGTATACGGTAACCTGAAAGTTGTTCGGAGTCTCGTATGAGATCCCGGACGTCACGAGGAGTTCCGGAATGGTCCGGAGGTGAAGATTTATATATAGGAAGTCAAGTTTCGGCCATCGGGAAAGTTTCGGGGGTAATCGGTATTGTATCGGGACCACCAGAAGGGTCCTGGGGGTCCACCGGATGGGGCCACCTATCCCGGAGGGCCCCATGGGCTGAAGTGGGAGGGGAACCAGCCCCTAATGGGCTGGTGCCCCCCCCCCATGGGCCTCCCCCTGCGTCTAGGGTTGGAAACCCTAGGGGTGGGGGCGCCCCACTTGCCTTGGGGGGCAAGCCACCCCCTTGGCCGCCGCCCCCCCTTGGAGATGGCATCTCCTAGGGCCGGCGCCCCCCTAGGGATCCTATAAGTAGTGGGGGGAGGGAGGGCAGCCGCACCCTAGCCCCTGGCCTCTCCCTCTCCCTCCCATGACACTCCTCCATCTCCCTGTGCTTGGCGAAGCCCTACCGAGATCGCCGTAGTTTCTGCCACCACGCCGTCGTGCTGCTGGATCTCCATCAACCTCTCCTTCCCCCTTGCTGGATCAAGTTGGAGGAGACATTTTCCCAACCGTACGTGTGTTGAACACGGAGGTGCCGTCCGTTCGATGCTAGGTCATCGGTGATTGGATCACGACGAGTACGACTCCATCAGCCCCGTTCTCTTGAACACTTCCGCGTGCGATTTAGAAGGGTATGTAGATGCACTCCTATCTCCCTCGTTGCTAGATGACTCCATAGATTGATCTTGGTGATGCATAGAAAATTTTAAAATTCTACTACATTCCCCAACATCTCACTCAAGTCTGGTTTTCGCCCACTCATGCCCCATGCCACACGTGTGCCACGATTGCAAAATGCCTCACATGGTTTCGCGGATGGATGTGTCGTTTCACATGGACTTTGATGCCTAAACATCCTATATCGTTCACTGACATGTGAACCAGGGGACCGCTCGGCCCCACAGGTCAGTGACACTTCACGGGTAAGACGTTCACACGCGTTGGCGCCGTATGGGGGCCGGAAAGTTTAGTGATGCGTGCGTGAAGACCAATGGGCGGCTGATGTTTGGTCTAGCCAGAGTATGCATGCACCACATTTTCAGCCTACAATAATTTAGTCCAATTAAAGAATATAATATATAATATGTACTCCCTTTGTACTAAATCATCGACAATTAATATGAATATAAAGGAGAAATTTAATTTAAACGCGTATAACCGTAAATATTCGCTGCCCAATACTTCACTTTTGCGGTATCTTTAGATCACATATAAACCATTCATTGCTAGGTAGAAAATTGCCAACCGATCATTCCGCGCGCGTTTAGCCATTACATTTCGACGCACATATATATGGTGCAAATTTAATGGGTAGCGGGGTTTTTATCTTGTGATACCCTTTAGCTAGGTCGTATATAGATCATCCTATAATTTAATTATGTTCACGCCCGTCAGCAAATATTTTTTGGATGCTCGTTTGGTCAACACATTTTTGCTGGCCAGTCGTTTAATTATATGATACCCTCAGATCACATACAATTCATTTCATGATTTATTTTTACACGCTTCTGGCCAACCGATACATTTGGACGTATTCAGCTGACAGCTGGCTAAAGGTTGGTTCACCCTTTGCGATCACTCGATAGTCCAATGGTTTATGCTTGCACGCGTCTACCGAGCAAATACCGGCTGACCAGTCTTGTGATACCCTCGGATCATATAGTGTCCATCTTATATTTTTATCTTTGCATGTGTCTAGCCAACTATATTTGCTGCCTAGTGGGCCTAGACACATGTGTAAAAGGAAGGTTTTGTCTACTTTTTGACGTGTATGATGAAAAGGAAAATCTCAAAACACTTGGTCCCCTCTCTCACTCAAGTCTGATCTTTGCCCACTCATGCCCCGTGCCACACGCGTTCCACGATTGCAAAATGCCTCGCATGGTTTGCGCCATTCCCTTCGTCCCCACCCGCCACACCTGCCGGTCCCTCCCGATTATCTTCTGCATCTCTCATCCACCCAAAAATTTCTAGCAGGCTCTGGTGATTGCTTCCCGCTAAGAGTGTTGCATCATCTGAGGCACACGTCCCCCATAATTTCATTGAGCATGTCTAGCCAGTTGTTATTTGTTGGACAATAATTCACTTTTGTGACATCTTTATTACATTACATGTAGATCATCCTATAATTTACCCTTACACTATCTAGCCAGCGAAAATGTGTTGGCCAATGGGTTTTTATTTTTTGATACCCTCCAAATGCTTATAGACCATCCTATAAATTATATTTGCACATAAATACAGTTGGTCGCGTCTAGACAACACTTATTTTGGCCAGTGGTTTATTGTTGTGATATACTTAGATCATATACAAGGGGAATTTCCTATAATATATTTGTACACGCATGTAGCCAGCTGATACATTTGGACATATCATAATATCGAACGAATACCGACTTCACATGATTAATTATAACAAGACTTATCTCATGTCCTCAAGAACAAAATGAACTAGTCACAATCATATTCACGTTCATGATCAGAGGAGAATAATATATGATTAACTAGCTGAACATATGATCTTCCACTGAATAAACCAACTAGCATTATCTACGAGATGCAATCAATGCTACTAGCAACCCACGGGTACCAATATGAGGTTTTGAGACAAATATTGATTACAAGAGATGAACCGGGGTTTGAGATGACATGGTGCCGATGAATATGTTGATGGATATGGGTCCTCCCACGATGAGTGGATCGTTGGTGATGACGAAGGCTTTGATTTCCCCCTCTTGAAGGGAAGTATCACCGGCGGAATCGCTCCACCGAAGAGCAAAAATGCTCCTGCTTAGGTTCCACCTCGAGATGGCGGTGATTCATCCGCCAGTAGAGGTGACGAGAAGACTGGATCCATTCCCTACCAGCGTGTTTGGTTGGGGGTAATTAGAGCTAGGGAATGGGAATTGAAGGGGTACGAGACTTTAAATCTATTGTTTGGTTGGAGGGATTGGGAATTCATAAGGGAATAGTCATGGGACTTGATACTCCAACTCCCACTGTTTTATTAATAGGGAAGTTGGGAGGGAATTGTTTTAGTGAGTCAATCTTAACCGTTCATCGTAACTTATTTTAACTTCCTTTGTCTAGTCCCTCATTGATACTTCTCCAATGTATCTACTTTTTCTAATGTTTTTCCTCTTGTTTTGGACTCTAATTTGCATGATTTGAATGAAACTAACCCCGTACTGACGCTGTTTTCAGTAGAACTATCATGGTGTTGTTTTTGTGCAAAACTAGTTCTCGGAATGGAATGGAATTTTGCGAGGAATTTTTATACAATAAACAAGAATTTCTGGAGCCAAGAACCATCGGAGGGTGGCACCTGGGTGGGCACAACCCACCAGGGCGTCCCTCTCCTGGCACGCCCAGGTGGGTTGTCCCCACCTGGTGGCCCCGCAGACCCTGATTCCAACTCCATAAATACCTATTTTTCTAGAGTTTGTTGCTATCTAAAGTTTTGACCTCTCCAATCCCACTTTTATCAATTTTTGCATCAAGATCTAAAAACTCTGAATTTTTGGGACGCCTTCTAATTAAAGTTGACTCATCTCCAGTCCCATCATTAACATACGATCTTCCACTGAATAAACCAACTAGCATTATCCACGAGATGTAATCAACGCTACTAGCAAATATCATTGTGGGACCAAGAATAACTTTAGGGTTTCGACAGATACGATTGTGGGGGTGTGGTTGAGTGTTTTTGGAGCAATGTATCAAGGGCATGGAAAAGATTATAGGAGCATTTGCTATCACTTTTTCATCCAAAAAATACACCCGCTGCTGTCCTACATACCAAATATCATAAACGAATCACAGGAAAATTATTCTTTCTAAACAACGGGAGGGACAGACAGACGACACAAGCCTCCAATTCCGACTCTGGCGATCCAGATCCTTTTCCGCCGTACTTTTTTGCCTTGCCGAGAGCACCCCTAGAGTTTGAGATCTTCACAAGAAAGGGTCTAGTTATTGCAGAAAACCACCCCATGGTTTGAAATGTTGACAAAAAAGGGCCTAGATTTTGACAAGTCGGGGAAATCTTCGCTAGAAATTTCGGCAGCATAACACGTTGGGAAGAACGCATGCACAATGGTAGAACAAATTTATTAAAATGATGATGGCTTGTTCATTCCAAAGTTACATTCATGAAGCTTAACCCATACCATACGAACCAAAGGAACTTCCCTACAAATGTACACAGCCAGCATATGTCTACCAAAAAAGAAGAAAGAATGTACAGAAGTTCGTCCCAACAAGCAAACGTAGTAGGCCCATATCCAGCACTCATCAAGATTCATCTCACCAGAGAGAGAGAGGCTCATTGGCGAAACAGATAGGCCTACATCCAGCACTCCGCACTAGGAAGACCATGTCAGAACTGCAACTTCACGTCTTCAATGACACTCGGCACAATCGAGATCCTTCGGCAAGTCACAAAGATAGGCATCTTCATCATATCGCTCCAGCTGAAAACCCCAACAGAACTGCAAGTCCACCAAGATAGGAGTCTTCAGCATATCGCTTCAGTAGAAAAAAAACTCCTTTCATTGCAAAGTCCCTGGCTGGGGACAACAGATAAACAAGGAGTAAATGTCATCAATATCAACAACAAATTCACAAGGTAGCTACTGGAGCGGACTTCTAAATATATGTCACAAGTTTGATGATGAGTTGTCAAGCATATGCAATATATGACACAAGTCAATATAGTGCCATCAAACACTTACAGTACAATCTGAATTCAATGACACTCTGAACTAGCAACAAAGCCAAAATCATGACACTCTGCTCTCCGCTCGGTAGGATTTTTTCAAACTTAGGCGAGTGCTGGACTGCTGTTAAGCCTCTTAGTGAGAGAACTTAGGTGAGTGCTCGACTGCAGCTAAACCCCCGAGTGGGAGGACTGCTCTCCACTCGGTGGTATTTTTTCAAACCTAGGCGAGTGCTGGACTGTCGTTAAGCCTCTTAGTGGGGGAACTTAGGCGAGTGCTCGACTGCAGCTAAGCCCCCGAGTGGGAGGATTGCTCTTCACTCGGTAGGATTTTTCCAAACTTAGGGGAGTGCTAGACTGCCGTTAAGCCTCTTATTGAGAGAACTTAGGTGAGTGCTGGACTGCAGCTAAGCCCCCGAGTGGGAGGACTGCTCTCCACTCGGTAGGATTTTTTCAAACTTAGGCGAGTGCTGGACTGCCGTTAAGCCTCTTAGTGAGAGAACTTAGGCGAGTGCTCGAGTGCAGCTAAGCCCCCGAGTGGGAGGATTGCTCTCCGCTCGGTAGGATTTTTCCAAACTTAGGCGAGTGCTGGACTGCCGTTAAGCCTCTTATTGAGAGAACTTAGGTGAGTGCTCGACTGCTGCTAAGCCCCCGAGTGGGAGGACTGCTCTCCACTCGGTAGAATTTTTTCAAACATAGGAGAGTGCTGGACTGCCGTTAAGCCTCTTAGTGAGATAACTTAGGCGAGTGCTCGACTGCAGCTAAGCCCCCGAGTGGGAGGATTGCTCTCCGCTCGGTAGGATTTTTCCAAACTTAGGCGAGTGCTGGACTGCCGTTAAGCCTCTTATTGAGAGAACTTAGGTGAGTGCTCGACTGCTGCTAAGCCCCCGAGTGGGAGGACTGCTCTCCGCTCGGTAGGATTTTTTCAAACTTAGGCGAGTGCTGGACTGCCGTTAAGCCTCTTAGTGAGAGAACTTAGGCGAGTGCTCAACTGCAGCTAAGCCCCCGAGTGGGAGGATTGCTCTCCGCTCGGTAGGATTTTTCCAAACTTAGGCGAGTGCTGGACTGCCGTTAAGCCTCTTATTGAGAGAACTTAGGCGAGTGCTCGACTGCAGCTAAGCCCCTGAGTGGGAGGACTGCTCTCCACTCGGTAGGATTTTTTCAAACTTAGGCGAGTGCTGGACTGCCGTTAAGCCTCTTAGAGAGAGAACTTAGGCGAGTGCTCGACTGCAGCTAAGCCCTCGAGTGGGAGGATTGCTTTCCACTCGGTTGGATTTTTCCAAACTTAGGTGAGTGTTGGACTGCCGTTAAGCCTCTTAGTGAGAGAACTTAGGCGAGTGCTTGACTGTAGCTAAGCCCCCGAGCAGGAGGATTTCTCTCCATGAGGTACGATTTTTCCAAACTTAGGCGAGTGCTGGACTGCCGTTAAGCCTCTTAGTGAGAGAACTTAGGCGAGTGCTCGACTGCAGCTAAGCCCCCGAGTGGAAGGATTACTCTTCACTCGGTAGGATTTTTTCGAACTTAGGCGGAACAGATTCACGACTAAGCCCACCCATTGGGGGATTTCAGGAGTAAATAAGAACAACACAATCGAATGAGAGAACCATAAGCTCTTGTCTTTGATAAACGAATTACAAAAGGTGTTGCTTATTACATTTTATTCGAATGAGTGTTTAAGTATAAAAGGGGCGGAGCAGCTCCGCGTTCCAAGCCCATGGCTCATCTTTCTGATGCTCGATACTGTAAAGATGGTATGCTCCATTGTGGAGAACTTTGGTGACGATGAAGGGGCCTTCCCAAGTTGGAGCGAGCTTGTGTGGTTTCTACTGATCCACTCGAAGAACCAAGTCTCCTTCTTGAAAGGCCCGATCCCTCACATTCCTGGCGTGGAACCGATGCAAATCTTGCTGATAAATGGTCGAGCGGATCAAGGCCATCTCTCTTTCCTCTTCTAAGAGATTGACTGAATCTTGCCGGGCCTGCTCTGCTTCTGCTTCGGAGAAGAGTTTAACTCGGGGTGCGTTGTGGAGCATGTCACTTGGCAGAACAGCTTCGGCTCCATAGACTAAGAAGAAAGGAGTTCTTCCAGTCGACCGATTAGGAGTTGTCCTTAAACCCCACAGAACTGATGGAAGTTCATCAACCCAAGCACCTACTGTGTGTTTGAGATCACGCATCAGTCGGGGCTTCAGTCCTTTGAGAATTAAGCCATTGGCTCTTTCTTCTTGTCCGTTCGACCGTGGGTGAGCAACAAAAGCATAGTCGACTCGAGTGCCCTGAGAGGCGCAGAAAATTCTGAACTCATCGGAATCGAAGTTCGATCCGTTGTCTGTGATGATGCTGTGTGGGACTCCATATCGGAACGTCAATTCTCTGATAAAACTGACATCGGTGCTAGCGTCAAGGTTCTTGATGGGTTTGGCTTCGATCCATTTGGTAAACTTGTCGACTGCAACGAGCACGTGAGTGAAGCCGCTTCTGCCGGTCCTCAGCGGTCCAACCATATCCAGTCCCCAAACAGCGAAGGGCCAAACGAGGGGGATGGTCTTCAGGGCTGACGCTGGCTTGTGAGACATATCGGAGTAAAATTGACAGCCTTCACATCTGTCGACTATATCTTTCGCCATCTCATTTGCTCGTGGCCAATAGAATCCAACATGGTATGCTTTAGCCACGATGGCCCGAGGATACATGGTGACCACAGGTCTCCGAGTGGATGTCATTGAGGATCATTCGACGTTCTTCTGGTGTTATGCACTTCTGACCGACTCCAGTCACACTTTCTCTGAACAGCTGCCCTCTTATCACAGTAAAAGCTTTAGATCGGCGGACGATCTGTCGAGCTTCTTCTTCATCCTCTGGGAGCTCTTTCCTGAGGATGTACGCAATGTAGGGCACCGTCCAGTCAGGAGTAATGGCCAGAACCTCCATGATTAGGTCGACCACAGCTGGGACCTCGACTTCAGTCGGATCCGTGGCGCTCTTGGGTTGTGGGGGCTCTTCAATGAAAGGGTCTTCCTGAACTGTCGGCGTGTGAATATGCTCCAAGAACACATTGCTGGGAATGGCCTCTCTCTTGGAACCTATCTTTGCCAATTCATCAGCTGCTTGATTTTTCAATCGGGGGATGTGGTGGAGTTCTAACCCCTCGAACTTCTTCTCAAGCTTTCTCACCGCGTTGCAATAACCAGTCATGGCTGGGCTTCTGACGTCCCACTCCTTCATCACTTGATTGAGTACCAAATCTGAGTCGCCATAGACCATGAGGCGACGGACGCCGAGTGAGATGGCCATGCGCAACCCATACAGGAGTGCTTCATACTCTGCTTCATTGTTGGAGGAATCAAAGTGAATCTAGAGGACATATATGAGCTTGCCTCCTCGGGGAGATACCAGAACCACTCCAGCACAAGAACCATTCAACATCTTGGATCCATCAAAGAACATGGTCTAGTGCTCCGAGTGAACTTGAGTCGACAGTTGCTGTTCGATCCACTCGGCGAGGAAATCTGCTATTGCTTGGGACTTGATAGCTTTCTTTGCCTCAAACTTGATATCCAAGGGAAGGAGTTCAATCGCCCATTTTGCCACTCGACCAGTTGCATCCCTGTTGTGCAGAATCTATGACAATGGAGCATTGCTGACGACTGTAACAGAGTGATCTGAGAAGTAGTGTGCAACCTTCTTCGTGGTCATGTAAATTCCATAGACAAGCTTTTGATAGTGAGGATATCTCTGCTTTGACGGGGTTAGGACTTCAGAAATATAATAAACTGGGCATTGAACTCTGTATGCTTTTCCTTCTTCTTCCCGCTTGACCATAAGTACTGTACTGATGACTTGTCCAGTGGCTGCTATATAAAGCAAAATAGGCTCTTTGCTGATTGGCGCAGCAAGCACCGGCTGGGTGGAAAGCAGGGCTTTTAGCTCTGCAAATGCTATATCAACTTCTGGAGTCCACTCGAACGCATCTGATTTCTTCATTAGTCGGTAAAGAGGCAGGGCCTTTTCACCGAGGCGAGAAATGAATCGACTTAGGGCGGCCAAGCAACCAGTAAGCTTCTGGACATCATGCACACGCACAGGGCATTTCATCCGAAGTATAGCGCCTACTTTCTCTGGGTTAGCATCGATTCCTCGTTCGGAAACAAGAAAATCGAGTAACTTTCCGCCTGGAACTCCAAACGTGCACTTTGATGGATTGAGCTTGATATCATACCTTCTAAGGTTGGCAAAGGTTTCGGCGAGGTCGGTCAGCAGGTCAAAACCTTTACGTGACTTGACCATAATGTCATCCATGTATGCTTCCACATTCCGACTAATCTGAGTGAGCAGGCACTTCTGAATCATTCGCATAAATGTGGCTCCGGCATTCTTCAAGACGAATGGCATTGTGACATAACAGAAGCACCTGAACGGGGTGATAAAAGCTGTCTTTATTTCATCGAGTCCGTACAGACGGATCTGGTGGTACCCGGAGTAGGCATCCAAAAAGGACAAACGCTCGCACCCAGCAGTCGAGTCGACTATCTGATCAATGCGAGGGAGAGGGAAGTGATCTTTCGGGTAGGCCCGATTGATATGCTTGAAATTGATGCACATGCAGAGTGAGTCATCTTTCTTTGGGACCATGACAACATTGGCTAACCACTCGGAGTGGTAAATCTCTCGGATAAACTCAGCTGCCAAAAGCTGAGCCACCTCTTCGCCGATTGCTTTTCTTTTCTGGACGACGGACCGTCGAAGATGCTCTTTGACTGGTTTCACTTTTGGGTCGACTCACAAACGATGCTCAGCCAGTCCCCTGGGAACACCTGGCATGTCAGAAGGCTTCCATGCAAAGATGTCCCAGTTCTCATGGAGGAACTGGATGAGCGCTTCTTCCTATTTGGAGTCGAGTGTGGTCGAAATGTGGGTTGGAGCTGCATTGGGGTCCGTCGGGTGAATGTGAACAGACTTCGTCTCGCCAGACGACTGGAATGCTGAATCCGTGGCTGGCTTCTTAGCTCGCAACAAGTCACTTGGGTCTGCATTTTTCTGGTATTCTTGCAATTCTGCCACAGCCATCTGGGCATCGGCGATCTTTGAGCCCTTCTGGAAACACTATTCCTCCTTTTTCCGATTACCAGAGATAGTAATCACTCCTCTGGGACCAGGCATCTTCAGTTTGAGGTACATATAACAAGGTCGAGCCATGAATCGTGCATAAGCTGGCCTGCCCAGAATTGCATCATACGCGCTCTGAAAATCCACGACTTCAAACGTCAACTTTTCTTTGCGGTAATTTTTGGCATCACCGAAAACCACGTCGAGTGCAATCTCACCGAGGGATGCAGCCTTCTTGCCTGGGATGACCCCATGGAAACTCATGTGGCTTTCAGTGAGTCTGGACATCGGAATGCCCATTCCTTTCAACATTTCTGCGTACAGACTGTTCAGGCCACTGCCACCGTCCATTAGGACCTTTGTCAGTCGAGTGCCTTCGACCACCGGGTCGACCACCAGCGCTTGCCTCCCAGGGGTGGCGATGTGTGCTGGGAGATCAGACTGGTCAAATGTAATGGCAGTCTGCGACCATTTCAAGTAATTGGGTGTCGCCAGAGCGACCATGTTCACTTCTCTGTTGATGACTTTCAATCGACTCTTGTTTTCAACAATAGCAAAAATCATCAGAGTGGAATGCACGTGAGGATAACCATCATCATCTTCCCCTTCACTCTCAGCCTTGTCTGCCTCCTTCTCCTTTTCCTTGGGCTGTTTCTCTCGGAACTGCTAGATCAGGAGCCGACACTGTCGAGTGGTATGCTTCGGGTAAATGAAATTACCTTCTTCATCTTTTTTGGTGCGGATATGGCACGGCAGATCCAACACGTCATTTCCATCTTGATATTTTACTTTCTTGGGGTTCCACGGCCATTTGGGCTTCCCCTTGAACTTTCCTTGAACAACAGCCAAGGCCTCACCCGGAGCAGCTGGTTTGGCCTTGCATTTTTGTTTCCAACTGGAGTTTCCTCCTCCGGCTTCGTGGGCAACTGCTTTGCGCTTTCCACTCCGCAATCGCTCCTCCTCTTCACCATTGACATACTTGGTGGCGATTTCCATCATCCGAGTCAAAGTCATGTTTCTTGTCCGACCAAATTTTAGATTCAACTCTCGGTACCTGACGCCTTCCTTGAAAGCGCAAATTGCCTGATGATCAGACACATCTTCCACCGTGTGGTGCAGGGTGATCCACCTCTGGATATAATCTCTCAAAGTTTCATTTGGTTTCTGGACGCAACACTGTAATTCTATCAAACCTGCTGGCCGCTTGCAAGTACCCTCAAATGTTCTGACAAACACTCGGGCGAGATCTTCCCAAGTATAGATGCTGCCAGGCGCCAACTGATTCAGACACGCCCTAGCAGAGCCCTCCAACATCAGAGGAAGGTGTTTCATGGCCACCTCATCATTGCCGCCATCAATCTGGACAGCCACTCGGTAGTCTTCGAGCCAGGTGTCAGGCTTGGACTCTCCGGTGAACTTACTGACTCCAGTCGGCAACCTAATGTTGGGGGGAATCACTGCAGCTCTGATAGCTCTGCCGAAGCACTCTGGGCCAGAGACATGCACCATGTTGCTGGTTTACGGGCCTCTGTCATGGCCATCTCGGTGAGCTCCATTTCTGTCGACCAAGCCTTGTACGAGAATAGATCTCGACTCAAAGCCTGGCTCCCTGGGGTTGACTGGAATACCTCTTCCGACGCTGTTAGGGCGCCTGTCTTCATGTGGCCGCGGCACGTACGACCCACTCCTTGGAGGAGGCGTGGGCACTCGACGGCGACCATCGCGATCGGCTCGACGATCATACTGCTCCTGGTTTCTGTACCGATCGCATTGCTCTTCACGTCCCTCACGCCTCGGGGGCGATCTCAGGCTATGGGCCGACTGGACCGTATCTGCGACCACAGATCTGCTATGGATCCTATCCCGCGACTGAGAAACGGCCGTATTCTGCTCTCCTACTGCCCAGAGCAAGGCCCTGATCTGCGCCAGACCTCGGCCAGCTTCTAACTGGGAAGGTTGAATCGACTCTGCTATCCGGGCCGCAGCTGCTAGGTTTTGGATCAGTGTTCGGTATACCCGAGCCGGAGGTGGAAAAAGTTGGCGTCGGCTGGACTCAGGAGCACGTTGACGAGCGCGATCATC
>NC_057803.1:590784737-590792557 GCF_018294505.1 Triticum aestivum | reverse complement strand
ACCGACGCCGCCCGGTGCCGCCTCGCTGCGACCCCGCCGCAGGAGCCCCCTCGCCGGAGTCACCACCACGCATCCTCGCCGCCCGGAGCTGCGCCTCCGCCTTAGCCACCCCGCCGGACCTTCCCTCACCGGATCTCTCCTCCTCAAGCCGCTCGCCGGAGCCGCCTCGCCTTCCTCTTCGTCGTCGACCGCGTCCCCGTCACCCACCTCGAGCACCGCTGCCCCGTGCCCTACAGCCCCCTGTGAGCTCCCCATCTCCTCCGCTCTCCCTCTTGCACCCGCCCGTGCGACCACGTCGCCGCACCCCCATTTGCCGCTCGCGGCCTCGCCGCTGTCGTCGCCCCGCAGCCACGCGCGCTGGTGCTCCTGTGCGCCACCGCATGCATCGCCGTTCCCGGCCGAAGCCTCTCCGCCTTCCCCCGCCATCCACTATGGACGCGAGCTCGACCCGCGGCGGCGCCGACCTCCCTCGCGCCCTCTTCCCTTGGCCACCTCCCCTCCGGCCCGCCGCTCTGATCCGGCCGGCGCCCGTGCAGCCCCTGGCTGCCGGCGCCCGTGCCTGGCTTCCCCTGACCCCGCTCGGGCTGGCAGGCGCCCGCCCACCTGGGGCGATGCCCCGTTTCGCCAGCGCCCTTGCGCCCACATGCCCGTAACCGCATGACCCGGTGCCCGCTAAGGCCTCTGGGCCACTGACAAGGGGGCCCTGCCCCATAACGTTTTAATAAAAAAAGGAAAATAAAATAAAAATAAATTATTAATGAATTAATGAATTAATTAATTAATTAATTAAGCTAATTAATCATCTTTACTTAATCTAATTAACTAATTATTTTAATTAAACAGTAATTAGTTAATTAAACCCTAATTAACCTATTCAGAGGATGACAGGTGGGTCCCACTGGACCCACACGTCAGTTTGACCAGTCAACACCTCTGTTGACTGCTGACGTCATGCTGACGTCATGATGACGTCAGCAAACACTGTTTTGGATAATGTTGAATTAAATAAATTAAATAAATTCTAAAAATGATTTAAAACTTTAGAAAATCATATCTTTTAATCCGTAACTCGGATTAAATTATTTTCAACATGAAAGTTGCTCAGAACGACGAGACGATTCCGGATACGCAGTCCGTTCGTCCGCCACACCCCCCTAACCTATCGAACCCGCAACTTTCCCCCTCCGGCTCCTCTGCCCGAAAACACGAAACACCGGGAATACTTTCCCGGATGATTCCCCCCTTCACCGGTATCACCTACTACCGCGTTAGGGCACACCGAACACCGCGTATTGCCTTGTTATATTTTGTGATGCTTTGTTTGCTCTGTATTCATTATTTCTTCCCCCTCTTCTCTCCGGTAGACTACGAGACCGACGCTGATGCCACCGAGTACGACTACGTCACCGACGACCCCTCCTTGTCTGAGCAACCAGGCAAGCCCCCCCCTTTGATCACCAGATATCGCCTATTCTACTCTCTATACTGCTTGCATTAGAGTAGTGTAGCCTGTTACTGCTTTCCGTTGGTCCTATTCTGATGCATAGCCTGACATTGTTGCTACATCTGTTGATACCTTACCTGCAATCCTAAATGCTTAGTATAGGATGCTAGTTTATCATCATTGGCCCTACATTCTTGTCAGTCTGCCTTGCTATAATATTGGGCCGTGATCACTCGGGAGGTGATCACGGGTATATACTATACATACATACATACTATACAGATGGTGACTAAAGTCGGGTCAGCTCGAAGAGTACCCGCGAGTGATTCACGGATTGGGGGCTGAAAGGACCTTTGTCCCGACGGCCCTCTGTGTGGATCTTTGTGGCGGAGCGACAGGACAGGTTGAGACCGCCTAGGAGAGAGGTGGGCCTGGCCCTGTTCGGCGTTCGCAGACACTTAACACGCTTAACGAGATCTTGGTATTTGATCTGAGTCTGGCTACGAGCCTATACGCACTAACCATCTACGTGGGAGTAGTTATGGGTATCCCGACGTCGTGGTATCAGCCGAAGCACTTCAGACGTCAGCGACGGAGCGGCGCGCGCCGGGTTGGACTGCGTTAACGCAACTTCCTTTGTAATGGAGGTTGCTAGGTCTGCTCACCGGCCGCGTACGCAACGTGCAGGTGTGCTCAGGGCGATGGGCCCAGACCCCTGCGCGCTTAGGTTTAGACCGGCGTGCTGGCCTCTCTGTTGAGCCTAGGTGGGGCTGCGACGTGTTGATCTTCCGAGGCCGGGCATGACCCAGGAAAGTGTGTCCGGCCAAATGGGATCGAGCGTGTTGGGCTATGTGGTGCACCCCTGCAGGGAAGTTAATCTATTCGAATAGCTGTGATCTTCGGTAACAGGACGACTTGGAGTTGTACCTTGACCTTATGACAACTAGAACCGGATACTTAATAAAACACACCCTTCCAAGTTCCACAGACAACCCGGTGATCGCTTTTCCACAGGGCGACGAGGAGAGGATCGCCGGGTAGGAATATGCTATGCGATGCTACTGGAGATGCTACCTGGATATGCTACTTGGAGATGCTACTTGGAGGACTACAATCTACTCTCTTCTATATGCTGCAAGACGGAGGCTACCAGAAGCGTAGTCTTCGACAGGATTAGCTATCCCCCTCTTCTTCTGGCATTCTGCAGTTCAGTCCACCGATATGGCCTCCTTACACATATACCCATGCATATGTAGTGTAGCTCCTTGCTTGCGAGTACTTTGGATGAGTACTCACGGTTGCTTTTCTCCCTCTTTTCCCTTTTCCCTTCTACCTGGTTGTCGCAACCAGATGCTGGAGTCCAGGAGCCAGACGCCACCGTCGACGACGACCCCTACTACACCGGAGGTGCCTACTACTACGTGCTGCCCGCTGACGACGACCTGGGGTAGTTTAGGAGGATCCCAGGCAGGAGGCCTGCGTCTCTTTCGATCTGTATCCCAGTTTGTGCTAGCCTTCTTAAGGCAAACTTGTTTAACTTATGTTTGTACTCAGATATTGTTGCTTCCGCTGACTCGTCTATGATCGAGCACTTGTATTCGAGCCCTCGAGGCCCCTGGCTTGTATTATGATGCTTGTATGACTTATTTTATTTGTAGAGTTGTGTTGTGATATCTTCCCGTGAGTCCCTGATCTTGATCGTACACATTTGCGTGCATGATTAGTGTACGATTGAATCGGGGGCGTCACAAGTTGGTATCAGAGCCGACTGCCTGTAGGAATCCCCCTTCCAACTCCTTGGCCGAAGTCGAGTCTAGACATTGCAAAACTTTTACTAACATGGCTGTGTGTCTTACGGGCACACGTCGCCATTGGGTGGTAGTAGGATCTTTTACTCCTCGACCTTTACTCTGGGACTCTGATCTCTCCTCTATTCGGGTTAAATGAAGTTTACTAAATCTAACACTAGGATCTCGTTATCACTTTCACCCGGAGAGCCCCTTGTTACTGATGATCGTCTGCTGCACCAGAAGACCCTGAAGATACTCTCCGCTGTTAACCCGAGAACTTGTGTTCATCGCGTTTGCAATTCCCCGTCCACTGCAAACCCTTATGGATAACTACTTGCAGTTGTTATTCTTACATTCATCCCCAGTGGTCTTGTTATTACAAGATACCCTGAAAAACTCGTCATTGTTTCGATAATCCCTTGAGCTTACTGCCTTGCTGTTCTTTGTCACTTGAATACCCCTACGGTTAATTCTCGCACTTATCGAGTATCCACTCATCCCCCAGTTGTTCATGTGTTACACAAAAGTCTTCGAAATACCACCCGATATTCCGACAATCCTCAGCAACCTATTGCTCTGGAATTTCTTGTTTGCTTTCATTATGATTAATCCCATAAGTATAGAAATCTTATTGACATTCCTTGTCATTATCATTTTGAGTATGTTGACTCAATATGTTGCGAATACACGCAATCATCATTGATCCCTATAAATTACCTTTCGGCTGAGCTTCCATTCTTTTAACTGGAATTGGTTCCCGACCAATCCAATTGTCGTTGATTGTACCCTAAGGCTATTCAACTTATCCCTCCCTAATCAGAGCATTGCTTCTGATCCCTTGATTTTGAAATCATAATTCTTTTGCATTTGACAATTGAGTTAGTCAGTTGTTTTTATAATCTGATCTCCTTGCATTCTTCTTCCTCTAGTTGAGTACCGATACTCGTATCAGATCCTTTGTGGACCATCAAGTCCTTTGTTGGATTGTTATCCGACAGTGTCCTTCACATTTGATCACTTTGTGAGTTCTTCCCCTGATACATAATGCCTTTGTTAAGTTGTATCCTCTGCTTGGCCAACCATGCTCTGCTTTCGGGCTTGTGTTATTTACTCTTGAAACTTGTGGTATACGTTTCTAAGAAGCCCCTGTGGGTTGAACATATGCCTTCTCTAAACCGTGTGAACCCGAAAGTTTTCACGAGTCATACTCTTCTGGTGCTTCACCAGATAAAATTTCAACACTGCATCTTCATCGAACGTGAGAAGTGAATGAAAGGTTATGCATTGGAGAAGTGGGAGTCGACCTTGAACTTGTGTTCATGCCCATGGACACGATGTAGATCTTATCATTAAAGCTTCTTTTAAATAAATTATTCCTTTGGTATAAGTTCATCTTATATCTAGGATCTGGCCTTTTGCAACCGTGGTTCCGACCATGATTGTTCTTCTTTGATCTCATTTCTCGGACAAGTTAAAACAATTGTCTTCTATGGATCAATACACCAGTCCCACCTTTACTTTGATCTTGTGTCGAGTATTACCCCCCTGATATCTCGAGATTATCATGGAACTGCATAACTCCTTATGAGTTCTTCATCAAGTGCTACCTTCCCACTGATTCCAATTTTTCGCGGGCTCTGAGTTATTGAACACTCAAAGACACCGATAACTGAACCGAGTCCGCTCTTCGGTTCAACAACTCTTCAGTAAGCTTCTATAAGTATGAGTTGTACCCGATCACGCCATTCCTAGCCTGTTTGGCTATATCATTGTCGTGCCGATTCTAACTGTGCTACCTGGTCCTTATTCTCGGAGCACCAAATTTCGACGATGAACTAACCTTACGTCGATCCTCATCGTCATATCATTTCGCCTTGAACAATAAGCTTGGTTTCGAGTTTGTGTCGTACCCTTGGTTCCAATAACCTTTCACTTCATCATTGTTTGACTTGATGTCATCGTCGATCGGTTACATCTTCGTGAAATCTCTCGACTAATGTGTCGTGATCATCTTCATCATTCCGAGCTCTTCCAGGAATTCAATTGAATTCATGATGGGTAATACCATCCTTGCCCCTCGATGATTCCTGTTCTCATCGACCACTTTATTGCCTTCCGTTCAACACAACTTGTTCGTGTTTTGTGTAAACCTTGAGATCACTGCTACCCAACAGTTGATCTTCCTTACCTCGGAAGTATTACCATCTCTTTTTGTCAAGAATGTGGTGAGAATTTCACCACCTCTTAATAATTCTTGATATCATAATACTTCTTGCCATCTTCATTCATTCCTTGGTCCCCGTATTGTTTTCAACCGGAATACCGACAATGGAGCGATGGCGTGTGAATTCAAAACTTCTAACAACCCTATTGCTTTGAAGTGAATGGGCGATAGTTCATTCTAAGTCCTTCGCTAATTGAATCACCATTCTGACATTGGCCGTGCAACCCAACCCATATTTCGGGCGCACCTTCCAACCAATGTTTAATTGTGTATGTTTTCCTCGAGCATACTTCCTTATATCATTTGATCTGACTAATGTTATCTTCTTGTTCACTTAATGGTGGAAATCCATCTTTTGGGAATCTCGGTGAATTGCCGTTGAGTTCACCAGACACCTCCTTGTCCTCTCCTTGGGTTAATGATGGACTCTTGTTAACGGAAATCACTTCATAGTTCATTTCCCCGAGAATCTTACAATGTCATCTCGTCAATTTGCGTTGCACCTTTTCTTCTCAGGTATCCTAAGTCTGAGGTATCATGACACCATTCGGATCTGAATCTCGGTCAGATATGATGGTTGGGACAACTTTCCAAGAGTTATGATGTTGATCCTTTGATGACCCGGTAACATGATGTCATGCCTAGCACCCCGCCCCCTGGCTGGAGGACCTATCATTATAGATTCCTTTTCAGCAAGGTTATCCGTTCATCCATGAGGAAATTGTAAGACTTAATCTACAAGTTACTCCTGATGGATCCTTCGTGTTTCCAAAGTCTGATCTTCACCTGAAGACCATGTCACTGCTATCTCGAAGCATGTCAATGGTACTCCGATTTTCAACAGGCACGTTTGAAGCACGATGCTATATTTTAATTATCAATTATCCTAACACCGTTGTATGAGTAATGTCATGAAATTTCTCTCCCCTTACCTAAAGGGTTTTCTACATGATATCCTGCCACGGATACCATGCTCTGCTTATCCTTGGGAAGGATATATCCCTGAATTATTGACTAAGACACATTTTTCCTTTCCATCGCCTGATTAATCTGATAATCATATGTCCTTTCCATTGTTTGGTTTAACCTTTCTTGAGGTCTATATGATCTAAGCAGTAATATTCTTCTGCTTATGTAAACATCTTGGTGTACGACCGTGTCAGTAAGACCCTGTTACTATTGTTGATGACATTTCGGTAGCCACCGATGGACGAGAACCTTGCCTATTGGCCCGCCTCGTTCAACGAGCAGGATAATGGTTATCTTCGTCCCTCGCCCTTGGTACCGATGTTGTTGCCGACATAACCAACAGATTATCCTCTGGCATGCCTTGCTTACATGATCGTGCAAGATGTCACTGTCCTTCCTACTTTTAATCCACATGGTGGGCCCATAACCCACAGCTCCACAGGATCGAAACCTGACTCTCCTGTATCCCCCTGTACCCAAGGTTGTTCCTCGCGCGTGGCCTCGTATGTAGTTCATGAGCCACCTTCAATCTGGTATCAAACAAATACTTATTCCCGTGGCTTCGAACCCCTTTCACGCCACATATCAGACATCGAACGATTGCCTGCCCGCTCGAAACTTCCCAGGATACCTCCTTACTCTGCTCTTGATATTTTCTTAAGTTTCAATTCGAGAGTTACTTCCGCCACCCTCCCCGATGTTATCGACCAGATAGTCAAACCTGCAGAGGCCCGTTCTCCCGGAATACTCCCCCTTTATTCTTTCGTTAGTACGATGGAGTTTCCGAAGAAAGGATGCCGACTTCATCTTAATGACCTGAAGCAGAAAAATGAAGACATCAATGTAATGGATCGACCACTTCGAGGAGAGCAACCAAGACCGAGAAGACTCGTTAGGTTTTTTTCGCTACCAACACCTTCGCCCCCTTACTCCACCGCTTAAATCTCGGGACGAGATTTCTTGTAGTGGAGGAGAATTGTGACGCCCGGGTAATTAAGCTACAGTGATCCTCTGCTAATGGTGCCACGTCACCTCGTTTATAGTTGCTGATCTCGAGTTAGTTCGAAACCGATTCAAATTCAAATTCAAAAATAGGCAAACAATAAAAGTTTTCAAATATTAAAACTAAAATGTTCGGAGTGAACCAAACATTGCATAGATAATTATGGTGGAGCAACCAAACTTTGATAAAATGTTTAAAGGCCCTAAAACAATTAAAACAATAGTGAAGACAATTAAACAAAGGCCTATTGAATTTATAAAATGCTAACACTATTTTATTATGCGTTAAGAATTAATCTCGTAGTAGTTTATTGGTTAATACAAAATTAGGCACTAGTGGTAATTTTATAAAACTAAAATAAAAGAAAACAGAAAAGAAATAGAATAAAAA
>NC_057803.1:590778654-590783393 GCF_018294505.1 Triticum aestivum | reverse complement strand
CCCCGACCCCCCCCTTCACCGACGCCGCCCGGTGCCGCCTCGCCGCGACCCCGCCGCAGGAGCCCCCTCGCCGGAGTCACCACCACGCATCCTCGCCGCCCGGAGCTGCGCCTCCGCCTTAGCCACCCCGCCGGACCTTCCCTCACCGGATCTCTCCTCCTCAAGCCGCTCGCCGGAGCCGCCTCGCCTTCCTCTTCGTCGTCGACCGCGTCCCCGTCACCCACCTCGAGCACCGCTGCCCCGTGCCCTACAGCCCCCTGTGAGCTCCCCATCTCCTCCGCTCTCCCTCTCGCACCCGCCCGTGCGACCACGTCGCCGCACCCCCATTTGCCGCTCGCGGCCTCGCCGCTGTCGTCGCCCCGCAGCCACGCGCGCTGGTGCTCCTGTGCGCCACCGCATGCATCGCCGTTCCCGGCCGAAGCCTCTCCGCCTTCCCCCGCCATCCACTATGGACGCGAGCTCGACCCGCAGCCGCGCCGACCTCCCTCGCGCCCTCTTCCCTTGGCCACCTCCCCTCCGGCCCGCCGCTCTGATCCGGCCGGCGCCCGTGCCTGGCTTCCCCTGACCCCGCTCGGGCTGGCAGGCGCCCGCCCACCTGGGGCTATGCCCCGTTTCGCCAGCGCCCTTGCGCCCACATGCCCGTAACCGCATGACCCGGTGCCCGCTAAGGCCTCTGGGCCACTGACAAGGGGGCCCTGCCCCATAACGTTTTAATAAAAAAAAGGAAAATAAAATAAAAATAAATTATTAATGAATTAATGAATTAATTAATTAATTAATTAAGCTAATTAATCATCTTTACTTAATCTAATTAACTAATTAGTTTAATTAAACAGTAATTAGTTAATTAAACCCTAATTAACCTATTCAGAGGATGACAGGTGGGTCCCACTGGACCCACACGTCAGTTTGACCAGTCAACACCTCTGTTGACTGCTGACGTCATGCTGACGTCATGATGACGTCAGCAAACACTGTTTTGGATAATGTTGAATTAAATAAATTAAATAAATTCTAAAAATGATTTAAAACTTTAGAAAATCATATCTTTTAATCCGTAACTCGGATTAAATTATTTTCAACATGAAAGTTGCTCAGAACGACGAGACGATTCCGGATACGCAGTCCGTTCGTCCGCCACACCCCCCTAACCTATCGAACCCGCAACTTTCCCCCTCCGGCTCCTCTGCCCGAAAACACGAAACACCGGGAATACTTTCCCGGATGATTCCCCCCTTCACCGGTATCACCTACTACCGCGTTAGGGCACACCGAACACCGCGTATTGCCTTGTTATATTTTGTGATGCTTTGTTTGCTCTGTATTCATTATTTCTTCCCCCTCTTCTCTCCGGTAGACTACGAGACCGACGCTGATGCCACCGAGTACGACTACGTCACCGACGACCCCTCCTTGTCTGAGCAACCAGGCAAGCCCCCCCCTTTGATCACCAGATATCGCCTATTCTACTCTCTATACTGCTTGCATTAGAGTAGTGTAGCCTGTTACTGCTTTCCGTTGGTCCTATTCTGATGCATAGCCTGACATTGTTGCTACATCTGTTGATACCTTACCTGCAATCCTAAATGCTTAGTATAGGATGCTAGTTTATCATCATTGGCCCTACATTCTTGTCAGTCTGCCTTGCTATAATATTGGGCCGTGATCACTCGGGAGGTGATCACGGGTATATACTATACATACATACATACTATACAGATGGTGACTAAAGTCGGGTCAGCTCGAAGAGTACCCGCGAGTGATTCACGGATTGGGGGCTGAAAGGACCTTTGTCCCGACGGCCCTCTGTGTGGATCTTTGTGGCGGAGCGACAGGACAGGTTGAGACCGCCTAGGAGAGAGGTGGGCCTGGCCCTGTTCGGCGTTCGCAGACACTTAACACGCTTAACGAGATCTTGGTATTTGATCTGAGTCTGGCTACGAGCCTATACGCACTAACCATCTACGTGGGAGTAGTTATGGGTATCCCGACGTCGTGGTATCAGCCGAAGCACTTCAGACGTCAGCGACGGAGCGGCGCGCGCCGGGTTGGACTGCGTTAACGCAACTTCCTTTGTAATGGAGGTTGCTAGGTCTGCTCACCGGCCGCGTATGCAACGTGCAGGTGTGCTCAGGGCGATGGGCCCAGACCCCTGCGCGCTTAGGTTTAGACCGGCGTGCTGGCCTCTCTGTTGAGCCTAGGTGGGGCTGCGACGTGTTGATCTTCCGAGGCCGGGCATGACCCAGGAAAGTGTGTCCGGCCAAATGGGATCGAGCGTGTTGGGCTATGTGGTGCACCCCTGCAGGGAAGTTAATCTATTCGAATAGCCGTGATCTTCGGTAACAGGACGACTTGGAGTTGTACCTTGACCTTATGACAACTAGAACCGGATACTTAATAAAACACACCCTTCCAAGTTCCACAGACAACCCGGTGATCGCTTTTCCGCAGGGCGACGAGGAGAGGATCGCCGGGTAGGAATATGCTATGCGATGCTACTGGAGATGCTACCTGGATATGCTACTTGGAGATGCTACTTGGAGGACTACAATCTACTCTCTTCTATATGCTGCAAGACGGAGGCTACCAGAAGCGTAGTCTTCGACAGAATTAGCTATCCCCCTCTTCTTCTGGCATTCTGCAGTTCAGTCCACCGATATGGCCTCCTTACACATATACCCATGCATATGTAGTGTAGCTCCTTGCTTGCGAGTACTTTGGATGAGTACTCACGGTTGCTTTTCTCCCTCTTTTCCCTTTTCCCTTCTACCTGGTTGTCGCAACCAGATGCTGGAGTCCAGGAGCCAGACGCCACCGTCGACGACGACCCCTACTACACCGGAGGTGCCTACTACTACGTGCTGCCCGCTGACGACGACCTGGGGTAGTTTAGGAGGATCCCAGGCAGGAGGCCTGCGTCTCTTTCGATCTGTATCCCAGTTTGTGCTAGCCTTCTTAAGGCAAACTTGTTTAACTTATGTCTGTACTCAGATATTGTTGCTTCCGCTGACTCGTCTATGATCGAGCACTTGTATTCGAGCCCTCGAGGCCCCTGGCTTGTATTATGATGCTTGTATGACTTATTTTATTTGTAGAGTTGTGTTGTGATATCTTCCCGTGAGTCCCTGATCTTTATCGTACACATTTGCGTGCATGATTAGTGTACGATTGAATCGGGGGCGTCACACTGGGCCCATCGCCCATAGCACACCTGCACGTTGCGAGGGCGGCCGGAAGCAGACCTAGCCTAGCAGGCGTTCCAGTCCAATCCGGCGCGCGCCGCTCCGTCGCTGACGTCTGAAGTGCTTCGGCTGATACCACGACGTCGGGATACCCATAACTACTCCCACGTAGATGGTTAGTGCGTATAGACCAAATGGCCAGACTCAGATCAAATACCAAGATCTCGTTAAGCGTGTTAAGTATCCGCGAACGCCGACCAGGGCCAGGCCCACCTGTCTCCTAGGTGGTCTCAACCTGCCCTGCCGCTCCGCCACAAAGTAACAGTCGGGGGCCGTCGGGAACTCAGGCCCACCACTACCTGGATGGAGCCACCTGCCCCTTCAGCCCCCATCTCCAAACAGTATCACCAGTAATGTAACAGTGTAAAGTATATAGTATATGCCCGTGATCACCTCCCGAAGTGATCACAGCCCAGTATTATAGCATGGCAGACGGACAAGAGTGTAGGGTCACTGATGGAACACTAGCATCCTATACTAAGCATTTAGGATTGCGGGTAAGGTATCAATGACTGTAGCAACAATGACAGGCTATGCATCAGAATAGGATTAACGGAAAGCAGTAACATGCTACACTACTCTAATGCAAGCAGTATAGAGAAGAGTAGGCGATATCTGGTGATCAAAGGGGGGGCTTGCCTGGTTGCTCAGACAAGGAGGGGTCGTCGGTGACGTAGTCGTCCACAGGGGCATCAGCATCATCACGGGGGCTACCGGAGAGAAGAGGGGGGAGAAACAGTAAATACATAGCAAGCAAGTGCATAACAGGTCAACAAGCAGAGCTAGACGTGTTCTAACGCGGTATGAGGTAATACCGGTGAAGGGGGAAACATCCGGGAAAATATCCCCGGTGTTTCGTGTTTTCGGGCAGAGGAGCCAGAGGGGAAAAGTTGCGAGTTCGATAGGTTAGGGGGGGTGTGGCGGACGAACGGACCGCGTATCCGGATTCGCCTCGTCGTTCTGAGCAACTTTCATGTAGAAAGTATTTTAATCCGAGTTACGGATTAAAAGATATGATTTTAAAAGATTTTAACAATTTTGGAATTTAATTATTTATTTAATTAATTCGAAAAAATGTATTTATGACGTCAGCATGATGTCATGCTGACGTCAGCAGTCAACAGGGGTTGACTGAGTCAACCCTGACAGGTGGGTCCCGTTCGTCATACACTATTAACTAATTAACCTAATTAAGTTTAATTAACAGTAGTTAATTAGGTTAATTAGTTATTAGGTTAATTAACCAGGATTAATTAGATTAATTATTTACTTAATTAATTAATTAATTAATTAATTAATTGGTTTTTATTCATTTTTTTATTTATATAAATCTCATTTTCCTTTTCTTTTTATTTAAAAGTTCTGTGGGGGGTGGGGCCCCAATGTCATAGGCCCCAGGGGGCCAAACGGGCGTGCGGACGTGCGGGGTGGCCCGTTCGGGCGCAACCCAGGGGGACGCGGGCGTGGGCGCCCGCCCGATCCCGCGCCGGCGTGGCG